>NW_026735185.1:0-159438 GCF_949786415.1 Peromyscus eremicus | reverse complement strand
GACAAAGAGCACTGGCTTCTGTTCCCAGCAGTACAGTGTATTGGACTGAAGAGGAGATACTGTTCTTGTCAGGTTCCTAAGCAGAATTGAACTAGATATGGCTGTGTGTGTAGGAAGCACAGTTCTTTTGTTCTGAGAAAGCTCACTCTTCGGACCCCATAGGAAACACAGTAGAGTAGAAGAGTGCTCTTTTCTCAAAAGCAGAGTGTGTTTCTTGTAAGGTGAGCTAGCGTTTCTTTCCCAGACCTAAATGGAGTTGAATTCAATGCAGTTTCTGGTCCTACGAGCAAGAGTTGTTTTCTGGTAAGTAGAGTCACTATTGCGGTGCCATTGCCATACCCAGGAAAATAGCACTGGCGTCTGTTCGCAGCAAGTACAGTGTATTGGGCTGAAGAGGATCTACTGTTCTTGTCAGGTTCCTAAGAAGACTTGAACTAGATATGGCCGTGTGTGTAGGAAGCACAGTTTTTTGTTCTGAGCAAGCTCACTGTTCGGACCCCATAGGAAACACAGTAGAGTAGAAGAGTGCTTTATTCTCAAAAGCAGAGTGTGTTTCTTTTAAGGCAAGCTAGCGTTTTTTTCCCATTCCTAAATGGAGTAGAATCACATGCAGTTTCTGGTCCTACGAGCAAGAGTTGTTTTATGGTAAGGGAAGTCTATATTGCACTCCCATTGCCATAAACAGTGCAAATAGCCTTCCCGTCTTTTCCCAGCAAGTACAGCGTATTGGACTGAAGAGGAGCTGCTGTTCTTGTCAGTTTACTAAGCAGAGTTGAACTAGATATGGTCCGTGTGTGTAGGAAGCATAGTTCTTTTGTTCTGAACAAGCTCACTGTTTGGACCCCATAGGAAACAGTAGAGTAGAAGAGTGCTCTTTTCTCAAAAGCAGAGTGTTTTTCTTGGAAGTCGAGCTAGCGTTTGTTTCCCAGTCCTAAATGGAGTTGAGTCACATGCAGTTTCTGGTCCTACGAACAAGAGTTGTTTTCTGGTAAGGAAAGTCACTATTGCGCTCCCATTGCCATACACAGGGCAAATAGCACTCGCGTCTTTTCCCAGCAAGTACAGTGTATTGGACTGAATAGGATCTACTGTTCTTGTCAGTTTCCTAAGCAGAGTTGAACTACATATGGTCCTCGTGTGTAGGAACCACAGTTCTTTTGTTCTGAGCAAGCTCACTGTTTGGACCCCATAGGAAACACAGTACAGTAGAAGAGTGCTCTTTTCTCTAAAGCAGAGTGTGTTTCTTGTAAGGCGAGCTAGGGTTTGTGTCCCAGTCCTAAATGGAGTGGAATCACATGCAGTTTCTGGTCCTACGAGCAAGAGTTGTTTTATGGTAAGAATAGTCACTATTGCGCTGCCATTGCCATACACAGGACGAATAGCACTGGTGTCTGTTCCCAGCAAGTACAGTGTATTGGACTGAAGAGGATCTACTGTTCTTGTCAGGTTCCTAAGCAGACTTGAACTAGATATGGCCGTGTGTGTAGGAAGCACAGTTTTTTTGTTCTGAGCAAGCTCACTGTTCGGACCCCATAGGAAACACAGTAGAGTAGAAGCGTGCTTTTTTCTCAAAAGCAGAGTGTGTTTCTTTTAAGGCGAGCTAGCGTTTTTTTCCCATTCCTAAATGGAGTGGAATCACATGCAGTTTCTGGTCCTAAGAGCAAGAGTTGTTTTCTGGTAAGGGAAGTCTATATTGCACTCCCATTGCCATAAACAATGCAAATACCTTCCCGTCTTTTCCCAGCAAGTACAGCGTATTGGACTGAAGAGGACCTGCTGTTCTTGTCAGTTTACTAAGCAGAGTTGAACTAGATATGGTCCGTGTGTGTAGGAAGCATAGTTCTTTTGTTCTGAACAAGCTCAATGTTTGGACCCCATAGGAAACACAGTAGAGTAGAAGAGTGCTCTTTTCTCAAAAGCAGAGTGTTTTTCTTGGAAGTCGAGCTAGCGTTTGTTTCCCAGTCCTAAATGGAATTGAGTCACATGCAGTTTTTTGTGCTACGAGCAAGAGTTGTTTTCTGGTAAGACAAGTCACTATTGTGCTCCAATTGCCATACACAGTGCAAATAGCACTCGCGTCTGTTCCCCGCAAGTACAGTGTATTCGACTGAAGAGGAGCTACTGTTCTTGTTTGTTTCCTAAGCAGAGTTGAACTAGATATGGCCCGTGTGTGTAGGAAGCACAGTTCTTTTGTTCTGAGCAAGCTCACTCTTTGGACCCCATAGGAAACACAGTAGAGTAGAAGAGTGCTCTTTTCTCAAAAGCAGAGTGTGTTTCATGTAAGGCGAGCTAGCATTTGTTTCCCAGTCCTAAATGGAGTTGAATCACATGCAGTTTCTGGTCCTACGAGCAAGAGTTGTTTTCTGGTAAGGAAAGTCACTATTGCGCTCCCATTGCCATACACAGTGCAAATAGCACTCGCGTCTGTTCTCAGCAAGTGCAGTGTATCGAACTGAAGAGGAGCTACTGTTCTTGTCAGTTTCCTAAGCAGAGTTGAACTAGATATGGCCCGTGTGTGTAGGAAGCACAGTTCATTCGTTCTGGGCAAGCTCACTGTTCTGGCCCTACAGGAAACACAGTAGAGTATATGAGTGCTTTTTTCTCTAAAGCAGAGTGTGTTTCTTGTAAGGCCAGCTCGCATTTGTTTCCGAGTCCTAAATGGAGTTGAGTCACAGACAGTTTTTGGTCCTAAAAGCAAGAGTTGTTTTCTGGTAAGAAGAGTCACTATTGCGCTCTAAATGCCATACACAGTGCAAATAGCACTCGCGTCTGTTCCCAGCAAGTACAGTGTATTGGACTGAATAGGATCTACTGTTCTTGTCAGTTTCCTAAGCAGAGTTGAACTAGATATGGTCCATGTGTGTAGGAAGCACAGTTCTTTTGTTCTGACCAAGATCACTGTTTGGACCCCATAGGAAACACAGTAGAGTAGAAGAGTGCTCTTTTCTCGAAAGCAGAGTGTGTTTCTTGTAAGGCGAGCTAGCGTTTGTTTCCCAGTCCTAAATGGAGTGGAATCACATGCAGTTTGTGCTCCTACGAGCAAGAGTTGTTTTATGATAAGAATAGTCACTATTGCGCTGCCATTGCCATACACAGGACGAATAGCACTGGTGTCTGTTCCCAGCAAGTACAGTGTATTGGACTGAAGAGGATCTACTGTTCTTGTCAGGTTCCTAAGCAGACTTGAACTAGATATGGCCGTGTGTGTAGGAAGCACAGTTTTTTTGTTCTGAGCAAGCTCACTGTTCGGACCCCATAGGAAACACAGTAGAGTAGAAGCGTGCTTTTTTCTCAAAAGCAGAGTGTGTTTCTTTTAAGGCGAGCTAGCGTTTTTTTCCCATTCCTAAATGGAGTGGAATCACATGCAGTTTCTGGTCCTAAGAGCAAGAGTTGTTTTCTGGTAAGGGAAGTCTATATTGCACTCCCATTGCCATAAACAATGCAAATACCTTCCCGTCTTTTCCCAGCAAGTACAGCGTATTGGACTGAAGAGGACCTGCTGTTCTTGTCAGTTTACTAAGCAGAGTTGAACTAGATATGGTCCGTGTGTGTAGGAAGCATAGTTCTTTTGTTCTGAACAAGCTCAATGTTTGGACCCCATAGGAAACACAGTAGAGTAGAAGAGTGCTCTTTTCTCAAAAGCAGAGTGTTTTTCTTGGAAGTCGAGCTAGCGTTTGTTTCCCAGTCCTAAATGGAATTGAGTCACATGCAGTTTTTTGTGCTACGAGCAAGAGTTGTTTTCTGGTAAGACAAGTCACTATTGTGCTCCAATTGCCATACACAGTGCAAATAGCACTCGCGTCTGTTCCCCGCAAGTACAGTGTATTCGACTGAAGAGGAGCTACTGTTCTTGTTTGTTTCCTAAGCAGAGTTGAACTAGATATGGCCCGTGTGTGTAGGAAGCACAGTTCTTTTGTTCTGAGGAAGCTCACTCTTTGGACCCCATAGGAAACACAGTAGAGTAGAAGAGTGCTCTTTTCTCAAAAGCAGAGTGTGTTTCATGTAAGGCGAGCTAGCATTTGTTTCCCAGTCCTAAATGGAGTTGAATCACATGCAGTTTCTGGTCCTACGAGCAAGAGTTGTTTTCTGGTAAGGAAAGTCACTATTGCGCTCCCATTGCCATACACAGTGCAAATAGCACTCGCGTCTGTTCTCAGCAAGTGCAGTGTATCGAACTGAAGAGGAGCTACTGTTCTTGTCAGTTTCCTAAGCAGAGTTGAACTAGATATGGCCCGTGTGTGTAGGAAGCACAGTTCATTCGTTCTGGGCAAGCTCACTGTTCTGGCCCTACAGGAAACACAGTAGAGTATATGAGTGCTTTTTTCTCTAAAGCAGAGTGTGTTTCTTGTAAGGCCAGCTCGCATTTGTTTCCCAGTCCTAAATGGAGTTGAGTCACAGACAGTTTTTGGTCCTAAAAGCAAGAGTTGTTTTCTGGTAAGAAGAGTCACTATTGCGCTCTAAATGCCATACACAGTGCAAATAGCACTCGCGTCTGTTCCCAGCAAGTACAGTGTATTGGACTGAATAGGATCTACTGTTCTTGTCAGTTTCCTAAGCAGAGTTGAACTAGATATGGTCCATGTGTGTAGGAAGCACAGTTCTTTTGTTCTGACCAAGATCACTGTTTGGACCCCATAGGAAACACAGTAGAGTAGAAGAGTGCTCTTTTCTCGAAAGCAGAGTGTGTTTCTTGTAAGGCGAGCTAGCGTTTGTTTCCCAGTCCTAAATGGAGTGGAATCACATGCAGTTTGTGGTCCTACGAGCAAGAGTTGTTTTATGATAAGAATAGTCACTATGGCGCTGCCATTGCCATATACAGGACAAATAGCACTGGCGTCTATTCCCAGCAAGTACAGTGTATTGGACTGAAGAGTATCTACTGCTCTGGTCAGGTTCCTAAGCAGAATTGAACTAGATATGGCCGTGTGTGTAGGAAGCACAGTTCTTTTGTTCTGAGCAAGCTCACTGTTCGGACCCCATAGGAAACACAGTAGAGTAGAAGAGTGCTCTTTTCTCAAAAGCAGAGTGTGTCTCTTGTAAGGCGAGCTAGCGTTTGTTTCCCAGTCCTAAATGGAGTAGAATCACATGCAGTTTCTGGTCCTACGAACAAGAGTTGTTTTCTGTTAAGGAAAGTCACTATTGCGCTCCCATTGCCATACACAGGGCCAATAGCACTCGCGTCTTTTCCCAGCAAGTACAGTGTATTGGACTGAAGAGGATCTACTGTTCTTGTCAGGTTCCTAAGCAGAATTGAACTAGATATGGCCGTGTGTGTAGGAAACACAGTTCTTTTGTTCTGAGCAAGCTCACTGTTCGGACCCAAAAGGAAACACAGTAGAGTAGAAGAGTGCTCTTTTCTCAAAAGCAGAGTGTGTTTCTTGAAAGTCGAGCTAGCGTTTGTTTCCCAGTCCTAAATGGAGTTGAATCACATGCAGTTTCTGGTCCTAAGAGCAAGAGTTGATTTCTGGTAAGGAATGTCACTATTGCGCTCCCCTTGCCATACATAGTGCAAATAGCTCTCGCGTCTGTTCCCAGCAAGTACAGTGTATCGGACTGAAGAGGATCTACTGTTCTTGTCAGTTTCCTAAGCAGAGTGGAACTAGATATGGCCAGTGTGTAAGAGCACAGTTCTTATGTTCTGAGCAAGCTCATTGTTCTGGCCCTACAGGAAACACTGTAGAGTAGAAGAGTGCTCTTTTCTCAAAAGCAGAGTGTGTTTTTGTAAGGCGAGCTAGCGTTTGTTTCCTAGTCCTAAATGGAGTTGAAACACATGCAGTTTCTGGTCCTACGAACAAGAGTTGTTTTCTGTTAAGGAAAGTCACTATTGCGCTCCCATTGCCATACACAGGGCCAATAGCACTCGCGTCTTTTCCCAGCAAGTACAGTGTATTGGACTGAAGAGGATCTACTGTCCTTGTCAGGTTCCTAAGCAGAATTGAACTAAATATGGAAGTGTGTGTAGGAAGCACAGTTCTTTTGTTCTGACCAAGATCACTGTTTGGACCCCATAGGAAACACAGTAGAGTAGAAGAGTGCTCTTTTCTCAAAAGCAGAGTGTGTTTCTTGTAAGGCGAGCTAGCGTTTGTTTCCCAGTCCTAAATGGAGTTGAATCACATGCAGTTTCTGGTCCTACGAGCAAGAGTTGTTTTCTGGTAAGGAAAGTCACTATTGCGCTCCCATTTCCATACACAGGACAAATAGCACTAGCGTCTCTTCCCAGCAAGTACAGTGTATTGGACTGAAGAGGACCTACTGTTCTTCTCAGTTTCCTAAGCAGAGTTGAACTACATATGGCCCGTGTGTGTAGGAAGCACAGTTCTTATGTTCTGAGCAAGCTCACTGTTCAGGCCCTATAGGAAACACAGTAGAGTAGAAGAGTGCTCTTTTCTCTAAAGCAGAGTGTGTTTCTTGTAAGGAGAGCTAGCGTTTGTTTCCCAGTCCTAAATGGAGTTGAATCACATGCAGTTTCTGGTCCTAGGAGCAAGAGTTTTTTTATGGTAAGAATAGTCACTATTGCGCTGCCATTGCCATACACAGGACAAATAGCACTGGCGTCTGTTCCCAGCAAGTACAGTGTATTGGACTGAAGAGGATCTACTGTCCTTGTCAGGTTCCTAAGCAGAATTGAACTAAATATGGAAGTGTGTGTAGGAAGCACAGTTCTTTTGTTCTGAGCAAGCTTACAGTTTTGGCCCTATAGGAAACACAGTAGAGAACAGTGCTCTTTTCTCAAAAGCAGAGTGTGTTTCTTGTAAGGCGAGCTAGCATTTGTTTCCCAGACCTAAATGGAATGCATGAATCACATGCAGTTTCTGGTTCTACGAGCAAGAGTTGGTTTCTGGTAAGGAAAGTCACTATTGCTCTCGCTTTGCCATACACAGTGCAAATAGCACTCGCGTCTGTTCCCAGAAAGTACAGTGTATCGGACTGAAGAGGAGCTACTGTTCTTGTCAGTTTCCTAAGCAGAGTTGAACTAGATATGGCCCGTGTGTTTAGGAAGCAGAGTTATTATGTTCTGAGCAAGCTCACTGTTTGGACCCCATAGGAAACACAGTAGAGTAGAAGAGTGCTCTTTTCTCTAAAGCAGTGTGTTTGTTGTAAGTCGAGCTAGCATTTCTTTCCCAGGCCTAAATGGAGTTGAATCACATGCAGTTTCTGGTCCTAGGAGCAAGAGTTGTTTTCTGGTAAGGAAAGTCACTATTGCGCTCCCATTGCCATACACAGTGCAAATAGCCCTCCCGTCTGTTCCCAGCAAGTACAGTGTATTGGACTGAAGAGGAGCTACTGTTCTTGTCAGTTTCCTAAGAAGAGTTGAACTAGATATGGCCCGTGTGGGTAGGAAGCACAGTTCTTTTTTTCTGAGCAAGCTCACTGTTCTGGCCCTATAGGAAACACAGTAGAGTAGAATAGTGCTCTTTTCTCAAAAGCAGAGTGTGTTTCTTGTAAAGTGAGCTAGAGTTTGTTTTACAGTCCTAAATGGAGTTGAGTCACATGCAGTTTTTTGTCCTATGAGCAAGAGTTGTTTTCTGGTAAGACGAGTCACTATTGTGCTCCAATTGCCATACACAGTGCAAATAGCACTGGCGTCTGTTCCCAGCAAGTACAGTGTATTGGACTGAAGAGGATCTACTGTTCTTCTTAGTTTCCTAAGCAGAGTTGAACTAGATATGGCCCGTGTGTGGGAAGCACAGTTCTCTTATTCTGAGCAAGCTCACTGTTCTGGCCCTGTAGGAAACACAGTAGAGTAGAAGAGTGCTCTTTTTCTAAAGCAGAGTGTGTATCTTGTAAGGAGAGCTAGCGTTTGTTTCCCAGTCCTAAATGGACTTGAATCACATGCAGTTTCTGGTCCTAGGAGCAAGAGTTTTTTTATGGTATGAAAAGTCACTATTGCGCTGCCATTGCCATACTCAGAACAAATAGCACTGGCGTCTGTTCCCAGCAAGTACAGTGTATTGGACTGAAGAGGATCTACTGTTCTTGTCAGATTTATAAGCAGAATTGAACTAAATATGGCTATGTGTGTAGGAAGCACAGTTCTTTTGTTCTGAGCAATCTCACTGTTTTGGTCCTATAGGAAACACAGTAGTGTAGAAGAGTGCTCTTTTCTCAAAAGCAGATTGTGTTTCTTGTAAGGCGAGCTAGCCATTGTTTCCCAGTCCTAAATGGAGTTGAATCACATGCAGTTTCTGGTCCTACGAGCAAGAGTTGTTTTCTGGTAAGGAAAGTCACTATTCCGCTCCCTTTGCCATACACAGTGCAAATAGCACTCGCGTCTCTTCCCAGCAAGTAAGTGTATCAGAATGAAGAGGAGCTACTGTTCTTGTCATTTTCCTAAGAAGAGTTGAATTAGATATGGCACGTGTGTTTAGGAAGCACTGTTATTATTTTCTGAGCAAGCTCACTGTTCTGAACCTATAGGAAACACAGTAGAGTAGAAGAGTGCTTTTTTCTCTAAAGCTGAGTATGATTCTTGTAAGGCGAGCTCGCGGTTGTTTCCCAGTTATAAATGGAGTTGAGTCACATGCAGTTTTTGGTCCTACCAGCAAGAGTTGTTTTCTGGTAAGAAGAGTCACTATTGTGCTCCAAATGCCATACATAGTGCAAATAGCACTCGGGTCTGTTCCCAGCAAGTACACTGTATTGGACTGAATAATAGCTACTGTTCTTGTAAGTTTCATAAGCAGAGTTGAACTAGATATGGTCCATGTGTGTAGGAAGCACAGTTCTTTTGTTCTGAGCAAGCTCACTGTTTGGACTCCATAGGAAACACAGTAGAGTAGAAGAGTGCTCTTTTCTCAAAAGCACAGTGTGTTTCTGGTAAGGCGAGCTAGCATTTGTTTCCCAGTCCTAAATGGCATTGAATCACATGCAGTTTGTGGTCCTACGAGCAAGAGTTGTTTTCTGGTAAGGAAAGTCACTATTGCGCTCTCATTGCCATACACAGTGTAAATAGCACTCGTGTCTGTTCCCAGCAAGTACAGTGTATTGGACTGAAGAGGAGCTACTGTTCTTGTCAGTTTCCTAAGCAGAGTTGAACTGCATATGGTCCATGTGTGTAGGAAGCACAGTTCTTTTGTTCTGATCAAGCTCACTGTATGGACCCCATAGGAAACACAGTAGAGTAGAAAAGTGCTCTTTTCTAAAGCAGTGTGTTTCTTGTAAGGCGAGCTAGCATTTGTTTCCCAGTCCTAAATGGAGATTAATCACATGCAGTTTCTGGTCCTACGAGCAACAGTTGTTTTCTGGTAGGAAAGTCACTATTGTGCTCCCAATGCCATACACAATGAAAATAGCTCATGAGTCTGTTCCCAGCAAGTACAGTGTATTGGACTGAATAGGAGCTACTGTTCTTGTCAGTTTCCTAAGCAGAGTTGAACGAGATATGGCCCGTGTGTCTAGGAAGCACAGTTCATTTGTTCTGAGCAAGCTCACTGTTCTGGCCCTATAGGAAACACAGTAGAGTAGAAGAGTGTTCTTTTCTCAAAAGCAGAGTGTGTTTCTTGTAAGGCGAGCTAGAGTTTGTTTCCCAGTCTTAAATGGAGTTGAGTCACATGCAGTTTTTTGTCCTACGAGCAAGAGTTGTTTTCTGGTAAGACGAGTCACTATTGTGCTCCAATTGCAATACACAGTGCAAATAGCACTCGCATATGTTCTCAGCAAGTACAGTGTATCGAACTGAAGAGGAGCTACTGTTCTTGTCAGTTTCCTAAGCAGAGTTGAACTAGATATGGCCCGTGTGTAGGAAGCACAGTTCTTTTTTTCTGAGCAAGCTCACTGTTCTGGCCCTACAGGAAACACAGTAGAGTAGAAGAGTGCTCTTTTCTCTAAAGCAGATTGTGTTTCTTGTAAGGTGAGCTAGCGTTTGTTTCCCAGTCCTAAATGGAGTTGAATCACATGCAGTTTCTGGTGCTATGAGCAAGAGTTGTTTTATGATAAGAATAGTCACTATTGCGCTGCCATTGCCATACACAGGACAAAGAGCACTGGCTTCTGTTCCCAGCAGTACAGTGTATTGGACTGAAGAGGAGCTACTGTTCTTGTCAGGTTCCTAAGCAGAATTGAACTAGATATGGCTGTGTGTGTAGGAAGCACAGTTCTTTTGTTCTGAGAAAGCTCACTGTTCGGACCCCATAGGAAACACAGTAGAGAAGAAGAGTGCTCTTTTCTCAAAAGCAGAGTGTGTTTCTTGTAAGGTGAGCTAGCGTTTCTTTCCCAGACCTAAATGGAGTTGAATTCAATGCAGTTTCTGGTCCTACGAGCAAGAGTTGTTTTCTGGTAAGACGAGTCACTATTGTGCTCCAATTGCCATACACAGTGCAAATAGCACTCGCGTCTTTTCCCCGCAAGTACAGTGTATTGGACTGAAGAGGAGCTACTGTTCTTGTCAGTTTCCTAAGCAGAGTTGAACTAGATATGGTCGATGTGTGTAGGAAGCACAGTTCTTTTGTTCTGAGCAAGCTCACTGTTTGGACCCCATAGGAAACAGAGTAGAGTAGAAGAGTGCTCTTTCCTCAGAAGCAGAGTGTGTTTCTTGTAAGGCGAGCTAGCATTTGTTTCCCAGTCTTAAATGGCGTTGAATCACATGGAGTGTGTGGTCCTACGAGCAAGAGTTGTTTTCTGGTAAGGAAAGTCACTATTGTGCTCCCTTTGCCATACACAGTGCAAATAGCACTCGCGTCTGTTTCCAGCAAGTACAGTGTATCGGACTGAAGAGGAGCTACTGTTCTTATCAGTTTCCTAAGCAGAGTTGAACTAGATATGGTCCATGTGTGTAGGAAGCACAGTTCTTTGTTCTGAGCAAGCTCACTGTTTGGACCCCATAGGAAACACAGTAGAGTAGAAGAGTGCTCTTTTCTAAAAAGCAGAGAGTGTTTCTTGTAAGGAGAGCTAGCATTTGTTTCCCAGTCCTAAATGGCTTTGAATCACATGCAGTTTGTGTTCCTACGAGCAAGAGTTGTTTTCTGGTAAGGAAAGTCACTATTGCGCTGTCATTGCCATACACAGGGCAAATAGCACTCGCGTCTGTTCCAAGCAATTACAGTGTATTGGACTGAAGAGGAGCTGCTGTTCTTGTCAGTTTCATAAGCAGAGTTGAGCTAGATATGGACCATGTGTGTAAAAAGCACAGTTCTTTTGTTCTGAGCAAGCTCACTGTTTGGACCCCTTAGGAAACACAGTAGAGTAGAAGAGTGCTCTTTTCTCAAAAGCAGAGTGCGTTTCTTGTAAGGCAAGCTAGCATTTGTTTCCCAGTCCTAAATGGAGTTGAATCACATGCAGTTTATGGTCCTACGTGCAAGAGTTGTTTTCTGGTAAGGAAAGTCACTATTGCGCTCTCATTGCCATACACAGTGCAAGTAGCACTCCCGTCTGTTCCCAGCAAGTACAGTGTATTCGACTGAAGAGGAGCTACTGTTCTTGTCAGTTTTCTAAGCAGAGTTGAGCTACATATGATCCGTGTGTGTAGGAAGCACAGTTCTTTTGTTCTGAGCAAGCACTCTGTTTGGACCTCATAGGAAACACAGTAGAGTAGAAGAGTGCTTTTTTCTCAAAAGCAGAGTATGTTTCTTTTAAGGCGAGCTAGCGTTTTTTTCCCATTCCTAAATGGAGTGGAATCACATGCAGTTTCTGGTCCTAAGAGCAAGAGTTGTTTTCTGGTAAGGGAAGTCTATATTGCACTCCCATTGCCATAAACAATGCAAATACCTTCCCGTCTTTTCCCAGCAAGTACAGCGTATTGGACTGAAGAGGAGCTGCTGTTCTTGTCAGTTTACTAAGCAGAGTTGAACTAGATATGGTCCGTGTGTGTAGGAAGCATAGTTCTTTTGTTCTGAACAAGCTCACTGTTTGGACCCCATAGGAAACACAGTAGAGTAGAAGAGTGCTCTTTTCTCAAAAGCAGAGTGTTTTTCTTGGAAGTCGAGCTAGCGTTTGTTTCCCAGTCCTAAATGGATTTGAGTCACATGCAGTTTTTTGTGCTACGAGCAAGAGTTGTTTTCTGGTAAGACAAGTTACTATTGTGCTCCAATTGCCATACACAGTGCAAATAGCACTCGCGTCTGTTCCCCGCAAGTACAGTGTATTCGACTGAAGAGGAGCTACTGTTCTTATTTGTTTCCTAAGCAGAGTTGAACTAGATATGGCCCGTGTGTGTAGGAAGCACAGTTCTTTTGTTCTGAGCAAGCTCACTCTTTGGACCCCATAGGAAACACAGTAGAGTAGAAGAGTGCTCTTTTCTCAAAAGCAGAGTGTGTTTCATGTAAGGCGAGCTAGCATTTGTTTCCCAGTCCTAAATAGAGTTGAATCACATGCAGTTTCTGGTCCTACGAGCAAGAGTTGTTTTCTGGTAAGGAAAGTCACTATTGTGCTCCCATTGCCATACAAAGTGCAAATAGCACTCGCGTCTGTTCTCAGCAAGTACAGTGTATCGAACTGAAGAGGAGCTACTGTTCTTGTCAGTTTCCTAAGCAGAGTTGAACTAGATATGGCCCGTGTGTGTAGGAAGCACAGTTCATTTGTTCTGAGCAAGCTCACTGTTCTGGCCCTACGGGAAACACAGTAGAGTATATGAGTGCTTTTTTCTCTAAAGCAGAGTGTGTTTCTTGTAAGGCCAGCTCGCGTTTGTTTCCCGGTCCTAAATGGAGTGGAGTCACAGACAGTTTTTGGTCCTAAAAGCAAGAGTTGTTTTCTGGTAAGAAGAGTCACTATTGCGCTCTAAATGCCATACACAGTGCAAATAGCACTCGCGTCTGTTCCCAGCAAGTACAGTGTATTGGACTGAATAGGAGCTACTGTTCTTGTCAGTTTCCTAAGCAGAGTTGAACTAGATATGGTCCATGTGTGTAGGAAGCACAGTTCTTTTGTTCTGACCAAGATCACTGTTTGGACCCCATAGGAAACACAGTAGAGTAGAAGAGTGCTCTTTTCTCAAAAGCAGAGTGTGTTTCTTATAAGGCGAGCTAGCGTTTGTTTCCCAGTCCTAAATGGAGTGGAATCACATGCAGTTTGTGGTCCTACGAGCAAGAGTTGTTTTATGATAAGAATAGTCACTATGGCGCTGCCATTGCCATATACAGGACAAATAGCGCTGGCGTCTATTCCCAGCAAGTACAGTGTATTGGACTGAAGAGGAACTACTGTTCTTGTCAGTTTCCTAAGAAGAGTTGAACTAGATATGGCCCGTGTGGGTAGGAAGCACAGTTCTTTTTTTCTGAGCAAGCTCACTGTTCTGGCCCTATAGGAAACACAGTAGAGTAGAATAGTGCTCTTTTCTCAAAAGCAGAGTGTGTTTCTTGTAAAGTGAGCTAGAGTTTGTTTTCCAGTCCTAAATGGAGTTGAGTCACATGCAGTTTTTTGTCCTATGAGCAAGAGTTGTTTTCTGGTAAGAGTCACTATTGTGCTCCAATTGACATACACAGTGCAAATAGCACTGGCGTCTGTTCCCAGCAAGTACAGTGTATTGGACTGAAGAGGATCTACTGTTCTTCTTAGTTTCCTAAGCAGAGTTGAACTAGATATGGCCCGTGTGTGCGAAGCACAGTTCTTTTGTTCTGAGCAAGCTCACTGTTCTGGCCCTGTAGGAAACACAGTAGAGTAGAAGAGTGCTCTTTTTCTAAAGCAGAGTGTGTATCTTGTAAGGAGAGCTAGCGTTTGTTTCCCAGTCCTAAATGGACTTGAATCACATGCAGTTTCTGGTCCTAGGAGCAAGAGTTTTTTTATGGTATGAAAAGTCACTATTGCGCTGCCATTGCCATACTCAGAAAAAATAGCACTGGCGTCTGTTCCCAGCAAGTACAGTGTATTGGACTGAAGAGGATCTACTGTTCTTGTCAGATTTATAAGCAGAATTGAACTAAATATGGCCATGTGTGTAGGAAGCACAGTTCTTTTGTTCTGAGCAATCTCACTGTTTTGGTCCTATAGGAAACACAGTAGTGTAGAAGAGTGCTCTTTTCTCAAAAGCAGATTGTGTTTCTTGTAAGGCGAGCTAGCCATTGTTTCCCAGTCCTAAATGGAGTTGAATCACATGCAGTTTCTGGTCCTACGAGCAAGAGTTGTTTTCTGGTAAGGAAAGTCACTATTCCGCTCCCTTTACCATACACAGTGCAAATAGCACTCGCGTCTGTTCCCAGCAAGTAAGTGTATCAGAATGAAGAGGAGCTACTGTTCTTGTCATTTTCCTAAGAAGAGTTGAATTAGATATGGCACGCGTGTTTAGGAAGCACTGTTATTATTTTCTGAGCAAGCTCACTGTTCTGAACCTGTAGGAAACACAGTAGAGTAGAAGAGTGCTTTTTTCTCTAAAGCAGAGTCTGATTCTTGTAAGGCGAGCTCGCGGTTGTTTCCCAGTTATAAATGGAGTTGAGTCACATGCAGTTTTTGGTACTACGAGCAAGAGTTGTTTTCTGGTAAGAAGAGTCACTATTGTGCTCCAAATGCCATACATAGTGCAAATAGCACTCGGGTCAGTTCCCAGCAAGTACAGTGTATTGGACTGAATAATAGCTACTGTTCTTGTAAGTTTCATAAGCAGAGTTGAACTAGATATGGTCCATGTGTGTAGGAAGCACAGTTCTTTTGTTCTGAGCAAGCTCACAGTTTGGACTCCATAGGAAACACAGTAGAGTAGAAGAGTGCTCTTTTCTCAAAAGCACAGTGTGTTTCTTGTAAGGCAAGCTAGCATTTGTTTCCCAGTCCTAAATGGCGTTGAATCACATGCAGTTTGTGGTACTACGAGCAAGAGTTGTTTTCTGGTAAGGAAAGTCACTATTGCGCTCTCATTGCCATACACAGTGTAAATAGCACTCGTGTCTGTTCCCAGCAAGTACAGTGTATTGGACTGAAGAGGAGCTACTGTTCTTGTCAGTTTCCTAAGCAGAGTTGAACTACGTATGGTCCATGTGTGTAGGAAGCACAGTTCTTTTGTTCTGATCAAGCTCACTGTATGGACCCCATAGGAAACACAGTAGAGTAGAAAAGTGCTCTTTTCTAAAGCAATGTGTTTCTTGTAAGGCGAGCTAGCGTTTGTTTCCCAGTCCTAAATGGAGATTAATCACATGCAGTTTCTGGTCCTACCAGCAAGAGTTGTTTTCTGGTAGGAAAGTCACTATTGTGCTCCCAATGCCATACACAATGCAAATAGCACATGCGTCTGTTCCCAGCAATTACAGTGTATTGGACTGAATAGGAGCTACTGTTCTTGTCAGTTTCCTAAGCAGAGTTGAACTAGATATGGCCCGTGTGTCTAGGAAGCACAGTTCATTTGTTCTGAGCAAGCTCACTGTTCTGGCCCTATAGAAAACACAGTAGAGTAGAAGAGTGTTCTTTTCTCAAAAGCAGAGTGTGTTTCTTGTAAGGCGAGCTAGAGTTTGTTTCCCAGTCTTAAATGGAGTTGAGTCACATGCAGTTTTTTGTCCTACGAGCAAGAGTTGTTTTCTGGTAAGACGAGTCACTATTGTGCTCCAATTACCATACACCGTGCAAATAGCACTCGCATCTGTTCTCAGCAAGTACAGTGTATCGAACTGAAGAGGAGCTACTGTTCTTGTCAGTTTCCTAAGCAGAGTTGAACTAGATATGGTCCATGTGTGTAGGAAGCACAGTTCTTTTGTTCTGAGCAAGCTCACTGTTTGTACCCCATAAGAAACACAGTAGAGTAGAAGAGTGCTCTTTTCTAAAAAGCAGAGAGTGTTTCTTGTAAGGCGATCTAGCATTTGTTTCCCAGTCCAAAATGGCGTTGAATCACATGCAGTTTGTGTTCCTACGAGCAAGAGTTGTTTTCTGGTAAAAAAAAAGTCACTATTGCGCTGTCATTGCCATACACAGGGCAAATAGCACTCGTGTCTGTTCCCAGCAATTACAGTGTATTGGACTGAAGAGGAGCTGCTGTTCTTGTCAGTTTCATAAGCAGAGTTGAGCTAGATATGGTCCATGTGTGTAAAAAGCACAGTTCTTTTGTTCTGAGCAAGCTCACTGTTTGGACCCCATAGGAAACACAGTAGAGTAGAAGAGTGCTCTTTTCTCAAAAGCAGAGTGCGTTTCTTGTAAGGCGAGCTAGCATTTGTTTCCCTGTCCTAAATGGCGTTGAATCACATGCAGTTTCTGGTCCTACGAGCAAGAGTTGTTTTCTGGTAAGGAAAGCCACTATTGCGATCTCATTGCCATACACAGTGCAAATAGCACTGGCGTCTCTTCCCAGCAAGTACAGTGTATCGGACTGAAGAGGAGCTACTGTTCTTGTCAGTTTACTAAGCAGAGATGAACTAGATATGGTCCATGTGTGTAGGAAGCACAGTTCTTTTCTTCTGAGCAAGCTCACTGTTCTGGCCCTACAGGAAACACAGTAGAGTAGATGAGTGCTCTTTTTTCTAAAGCATAGTGTGTTTCTTGTAAGGCCAGCTCGCGTTTGTTTCCCAGTCCTAAATGGAGTTGAGTCACATGCAGTTTTTGGTCCTACGAGCAAGAGTTGTTTTCTGGTAAGAAGAGTCACTATTGTGCTCCAAATGCCATACACAGTGCAAATAGCACTCGGGTCTGTTCCCAGCAAGTACAGTCTATTGGACTGAATAGGAGCTACTGTTCTTCTCAGTTTCATAAGCAGAGTTTAACTAGATATGATCCATGTGTGTAGGAAGCACAGTTCTTTTGTTCTGAGCAAGCTAACTGTTCGGACCCCATAGGAAACACAGTAGAGTAGAAGAGTGCTCTTTTCTCTAAAGCAGTGTGTTTCTTGTAAGGCGAGCTAGCGTTTGTTTCCCAGTCCTAAATGGAGTTGAATCACATGCAGTTTCTGGTCCTACGAGCAAGAGTTTTTTTATGGTAAGAATAGTCACTATTGCGCTGCCATTGCCATACACAGGACAAATAGCACTGGTGTCTGTTCCCAGCAAGTACAGTGTATCGAACTGAAGAGGAGCTACTGTTCTTGTCAGTTTCCTAAGCAGAGTTGAACTAGATATGGCCCGTGTGTTTAGGAAGCACAGTCATTATGTTCTGAGCAAGCTCACTGTTCTGGCCCTATAGGAAACACAGTAGAGTAGAAGAGTGCTCTTTTCTCAAAAGCAGAGTGTGTTTCTTGTAAGGCGAGCTAGAGTTTGTTTCCCAGTCTTAAATGGAGTTGAGTCACATGCAGTTTTTTGTCCTACGAGCAAGAGTTGTTTTCTGGTAAAACGAGTCACTATTGTGCTCCAATTGCCATACACAGTGCAAATAGCACTCGCATCTGTTCTCAGCAAGTACAGTGTATCGAACTGAAGAGGAGCTACTGTTCTTGTCAGTTTCCTAAGCAGAGTTGAACTAGATATGGCCAGTGTGTGGAGGAAGCACAGTTATTATGTTCTGAGCAAGCTCACTGTTCTGGCCCTACAGGTAACACAGTAGAGTAGATGAGTGCTCTTTTCTCTAAAGCATAGTGTGTTTCTTGTAAGGCCAGCTCGCGTTTGTTTCCCAGTCCTAAATGGAGTTGAGTCACAGACAGTTTTTGGTCCTACGAGCAAGAGTTGTTTTCTGGTAAGAGGAGTCACTATTGCGCTCCAAATGCCATACACATTGCAAAAAGCACTCGCGTCTGTTCCCAGCAAGTACAGTGTATTGGACTGAATAGGAGCTACTGTTCTTGTCAGTTTCTTAAGCAGAGTTGAACTAGATATGGTCCATGTGTGTAGGAAGCACAGTTCTTTTGTTCTGACCAAGCTCACTGTTTAGACCCTATAGGAAACACAGTAGAGTAGAAGAGTGCTCTTTTCTCAAAAGCAGAGTGAGTTTCTTGTAAGGCGAGCTAGCGTTTGTTTCCCAGTCCTAAATGGAGGTGAATCACATGCAGTTTGTGGTCCTACGAGCAAGAGTTGTTTTATGGTAAGAATAGTCACTATTGCGCTGCCATTGCCATACACAGGACAAATAGCACTGGCGTCTGTTCCCAGCAAGTACAGTGTATTGGACTGAAGAGGATCTACTGCTCTGGTCAGGTTCCTAAGCAGAATTGAACTAGATATGGCCGTGTGTGTAGGAAGCACAGTTCTTTTGTTCTGAGGAAGCTCACTGTTCTGGCCCTATAGGAAACACAGGCGGGTAGAAGAGTGCTCTTTTCTCAAAAGCAGAGTGTGTTTCTTGTAAGGCGAGCTCGCGTTTGTTTCCCAGTCCTAAATGGAGTTGAGTCACATGCAGTTTTTGGTCCTACGAGCAAGAGTTGTTTTCTGGTAAGAAGAGTCACTATTGTGCTCCAAATGCCATACACAGTGCAAATTGCACTCGGGTCTGTTCCCAGCAAGTACAGTCTATTGGACTGAATAGGAGCTACTGTTCTTCTCAGTTTCATAAGCAGAGTTGAACTAGATATGATCCATGTGTGTAGGAAGCACAGTTCTTTTGTTCTGAGCAAGCTCACTGTTCGGACCCCATAGGAAACACAGTAGAGTAGAAGAGTGCTCTTTTCTCTAAAGCAGTGTGTTTCTTGTAAGGCGAGCTAGCGTTTGTTTCCCAGTCCTAAATGGAGTTGAATCACATGCAGTTTCTGGTCCTACGAGCAAGAGTTTTTTTTATGGTAAGAATAGTCACTATTGCGCTGCCATTGCCATACACAGGACAAATAGCACTGGTGTCTGTTCCCAGCAAGTACATAGTATCGAACTGAAGAGGAGCTACTGTTCTTGTCAGTTTCCTAAGCAGAGTTGAACTAGATATGGCCCGTGTGTTTAGGAAGCACAGTCATTATGTTCTGAGCAAGCTCACTGTTCTGGCCCTATAGGAAAAACAGTAGAGTAGAAGAGTGCTCTTTTCTCTAAAGCAGAGTGTGTTTCTTGTAAGGCGAGCTCGCGTTTGTTTCCCAGTCCTAAATGGAGTTGAGTCACATGCAGTGTTTGGTCCTACAAGCAAGAGTTGTTTTCTGGTAAGAAGAGTCACTATTGTGCTCCAAATGCCATACACAGTGCAAATAGCACTCACGTCTGTTCCAGGCATGTACAGTGTATTGGACTGAATAGGAGCTACTGTTCTTGTCAGTTTCCTAAGCAGAGTTGAACTAGATATGGTCCATGTGTGTAGGAAGCACAGTTCTTTTGTTCTGAGCAAGCTCACTGTTTGGACCCCATAAGAAACACAGTAGAGTAGAAGAGTGCTCTTTTCTAAAAATCAGAGAGTGTTTCTTGTAAGGCCTTCTAGCATTTTTTTCCCAGTCCAAAATGGCGTTGAATCACATGCAGTTTTTGTTCCTACGAGCAAGTGTTGTTTTCTGGTAAAAAAAAGTCACTATTGCGCTGTCATTGCCATACACAGGGCAAATAGCACTGGCGTCTGTTCCCAGCAAGTACAGTGTATTGGACTGAAGAGGAGCTGCTGTTCTTGTCAGTTTCATAAGCAAAGTTGAGCTAGATATGGTCCATGTGTGTAAAAAGCACAGTTCTTTTGTTCTGAGCAAGCTCACTGTTTGGACCCCATAGGAAACACAGTAGAGTAGAAGAGTGCTCTTTTCTCAAAAGCAGAGTGCGTTTCTTGTAAGGCGAGCTAGCATTTGTTTCCCAGTCCTAAATGGCGTTGAATCACATGCAGTTTCTGGTTCTACGAGCAAGAGTTGTTTTCTGGTAAGGAAAGTCACTATTGCGATCTCATTGCCATACACAGTGCAAATAGCACTGGCGTTCTTCCCAGCAAGTACAGTGTATCGGACTGAAGAGGAGCTACTGTTCTTGTCAGTTTACTAAGCAGAGATGAACTAGATATGGTCCATGTGTGTAGGAAGCACAGTTCTTTTGTTCTGAGCAAGCTCACTGTTCTGGCCCTATAGGAAACACAGTAGAGTAGAAGAGTGCTCTTTTCTCTAAAGCAGAGTGTGTTTCTTGTAAGGCAATCTCGCGTTTGTTTCCCAGTCCTAAATGGAGTTGAGTCACAGACAGTTTTTGGTCCTATGAGCAAGAGTTGTTTTTTGGTAAGAAGAGTCACTATTGCGCTCCAAATGCCATACACAGTGCAAATAGCACTCGCGTCTGTTCCCACCATGTACAGTGTATTGGACTGAAGTGGAGCTACTGTTCTTGTCAGTTTCCTAAGCAGAGTTGAACTAGATATGGTCCATGTGTGTAGGAAGCACAGTTCTTTTGTTCTGAGCAAGCTCACTGTTCGGACCCAAAAGGAAACACAGTAGAGTAGAAGAGTGCTCTTTTCTCAAAAGCATAGTGTGTTTCTTGTAAGGCGAGCTAGCGTTTGTTTTCCAGGCCTAAATGGAGTGGAATCACATGCAGTTTCTGGTCCTACGAGCAAGAGTTGTTTTATGGTAAGAATAGTCACTATTGCGCTGCCATTGCCATAAACAGGACAAATAGCACTGGCGTCTGTTCCCAGCAAGTACAGTGTATTAGACTGAAGAGGATCTACTGTTCTTGTCAGGTTCCTAAGCAGAATTGAACTAGATATGGCCGTTTGTGTAGGTAGCACAGTTCTTTTGTTCTGAGCAAGCTCACTGTTCGGACCCCATAGGAAACACAGTAGAGTAGAAGAGTGCTCATTTCTGAAAAGCAGAGTGTGTTTCTTGTAAGGCGAGCTAGGGTTTGTTTCCTTGTCCTAAATGGAGTTGAATCACATGCAGTTTCTAGTCCTACGAACAAGAGTTGTTTTCTGGTAAGGAAAGTCACTATTGCGCTCCCATTGCCATACACAGTGCAAATAGCACTGGTGTCTGTTCCCAGCAAGTACAGTGTATTGGACTGAAGAGGATCTACTGCTCTGGTCAGGTTCCTAAGCAGAGTTGAACTAGATATGGCCGTGTGTGTAGGAAGCACAGTTCTTTTGTTCTGAGCAAGCTCACTGTTCTGGCCCTATAGGAAACACAGTAGAGTAGAAGAGTGCTCTTTTCTCAAAAGCAGAGTGTGTTTCTTGTAAGGCGAGCTCGCGGTTGTTTCCCAGTCCTAAATGGAGTTGAGTCACATGCAGTTTTTGGTCCTACGAGCAAGAGTTGTTTTCTGGTAAGAAGAGTCACTATTGTGCTCCAAATGCCATACACAGTGCAAATAGCACTCGGGTCTGTTCCCAGCAAGTACAGTCTATTGGACTGAATAGGAGCTACTGTTCTTGTCAGTTTCTTAAGCAGAGTTGAACTAGATATGGTCCATGTGTGTAGGAAGCACAGTTCTTTTGTTCTGACCAAGCTCACTGTTTAGACCCTATAGGAAACACAGTAGAGTAGAAGAGTGCTCTTTTCTCAAAAGCAGAGTGAGTTTCTTGTAAGGCGAGCTAGCGTTTGTTTCCCAGTCCTAAATGGAGTTGAATCACATGCAGTTTGTGGTCCTACGAGCAAGAGTTGTTTTATGGTAAGAAGAGTCACTATTGCGCTGCCATTGCCATACACAGGACAAATAGCACTCGCGTATGTTCCCAGCAAGTACAGTGTATTGGACTGAAGAGGATCTACTGCTCTGGTCAGGTTCCTAAGCAGAATTGAACTAGATATGGCCGTGTGTGTAGGAAGCACAGTTCTTTTGTTCTGAGCAAGCTCACTGTTCTGGCCCTATAGGAAACACAGTAGAGTAGAAGAGTGCTCTTTTCTCAAAAGCAGAGTGTGTTTCTTGTAAGGCGAGCTCACGGTTGTTTCCCAGTCCTAAATGGAGTTGAGTCACATGCAGTTTTTGGTCCTACGAGCAAGAGTTGTTTTCTGGTAAGAAGAGTCACTATTGTGCTCCAAATGCCATACACAGTGCAAATAGCACTCGGGTCTGTTCCCAGCAAGTACAGTCTATTGGACTGAATAGGAGCTACTGTTCTTCTCAGTTTCATAAGCAGAGTTGAACTAGATATGATCCATGTGTGTAGGAAGCACAGTTCTTTTGTTCTGAGCAAGCTCACTGTTCGGACCCCATAGGAAACACAGTAGAGTAGAAGAGTGCTCTTTTCTCTAAAGCAGTGTGTTTCTTGTAAGGCGAGCTAGCGTTTGTTTCCCAGTCCTAAATGGAGTTGAATCACATGCAGTTTCTGGTCCTACGAGCAAGAGTTTTTTTTATGGTAAGAATAGTCACTATTGCGCTGCCATTGCCATACACAGGACAAATAGCACTGGTGTCTGTTCCCAGCAAGTACAGTGTATCGAACTGAAGAGGAGCTACTGTTCTTGTCAGTTTCCTAAGCAGAGATGAACTAGATATGGCCCGTGTGTTTAGGAAGCACAGTCATTATGTTCTGAGCAAGCTCACTGTTCTGGCCCTATAGGAAACACAGTAGAGTAGAAGAGTGCTCTTTTCTCAAAAGCAGAGTGTGTTTCTTGTAAGGCGAGCTAGAGTTTGTTTCATAGTCGTAAATGGAGTTGAGTCACATGCAGTTTTTTGTCCTACGAGAAAGATTTGTTTTCTGGTAGGACGAGTCACTATTGTGCACCAATTGCGATTCACAGTTCAAATAGCACTCGCGTCTGTTCTCAGCAAGAACAGTGTATTGGACTGAAGAGGAGCTACTGTTCTTGTCAGTTTCCTAAGCAGAGTTGAACTACATATGGTCCTTGTGTGTAGGAAGCACAGTTCTTTTGTTCTGAGCAAGCTCACTCTTTGGACCCCATAGGAAACACAGTAGAGTAGAAGAGTGTTCTTTTCTCTAAATCAGAGTGTGTTTCTTGTAAGGCGAGCTAGCCTTTGTTTCCCAGTCCTAAATGGAGTGGAATCACATGCAGTTTCTGTCCTACCAGCAAGAGTTGTTTTATGGTAAAAATAGTCACTATTGTGCTGCCATTGCCACACACAGGACAAATAGCACTGGCGTCTGTTCGCAGCAAGTACAGTGTATTGGACTGAAGAGGATATACTCTTCTTGTCAGGTTCCTAAGCAGAATTGAACTATATGGCCGTGTGTGTAGGAAGCACAGTTCTTTTGTTCTGAGCAAGTTCACTGTTCGGACCCCATAGGAAACACAGTAGATTAGAAGAGTGCTCTTTTCTCAAAAGCAGAGTGTGTTTTTTGTAAGGCAAGCTATCATTTGTTTCCCAGTCCTAAATGGAGTTGAATCACATGCAGTTTCTGTTACTACGAGCAACAGTTGTTTTCTGGTAAGGAAAGTCACTATTGTGCTCCCTTTGCCATACACAGTGCAAATAGCGCTCGCGTCTGTTCCCAGCAAGTACAGTGTATCGGACTGATGAGGAGCTACTGTTCTTGTCAGTTTCCTAAGCAGAGTTGAACTAGATATGGTCCATGTGTGTAGGAAGCACAGTTCTTTGTTCTGAGTAAGCTAACTGTTTGGACCCCATAGGAAACACAGTAGAGTAGAAGAGTGCTCTTTTCTCAAAAGCAGAGAGTGTTTCATGTAAGGCGAGCTAGCATTTGTTTCCCAGTCCTAAATGGAGTTGAAACACATGCAGTTTCTGGTCCTACGAGCAAGAGTTGTTTTCTGGTAAGGAAAGTCACTATTGCGCTCCCATTGCCATACACAGGGCAAATAGCACTCGCGTCTGTTCCCAGCAAGTACAGTGTATCGGACTGAAGAGGAGCTACTGTTCTTGTCAGTTTCCTAAGCAGAGTTGAACTAGATATGGCCCGTGTGTAGGAAGCACAGTTCTTTTGTTCTGAGCAAGCTCACTGTTCTGGCCCTATAGGAAACACAGTAGAGTAGAAGAGTGCTCTTTTCTCTAAAGCAGATTGTGTTTCTTGTAAGGCGAGCTAGCGTTTGTTTCCCAGTCCTAAATGGAGTTGAATCACATGCAGTTTCTGGTCCTACGAGCAAGCGTTGTTTTATGATAAGAATAGTCACTATTGCGCTGCCATTGTCATACACAGGACAAATAGCACTGGCGTCTGTTCCCAGCAGTACAGTGTATTGGACTGAAGAGGAGCTACTGTTCTTGTCAGGTTCCTAAGCAGAATTGAACTAGATATGGCTGTGTGTGTAGGAAGCACAGTTCTTTTGTTCTGAGCAAGCTCACTGTTCGGACCCCATAGGAAACACAGTAGAGTAGAAGAGTGCTCTTTTCTCAGAAGCAGAGCGTGTTTCTTGTAAGGCGAGCTAGCATTTGTTTCCCAGTCCTAAATGGCGTTGAATCACATGCAGTGTGTGTTCCTACGAGCAAGAGTTGTTTTCTGGTAAGGAAAGTCACTATTGCGCTCCCTTTGCCATACACAGTGCAAATAGCACTCGCGTATGTTCGCAGCAAGTACAGTGTATCGGACAGAAGAGGAGCTACTGTTCTTGTCAGTTTCCTAAGCAGAGTTGAACTAGATATGGTCCATGTGTGTAGGAAGCACAGTTCTTTGTTCTGAGCAAGCTCACTGTTTGGACCCCATAGGAAACACAGTAGAGAAGAAGAGTGGTCTTTTCTCAAAAGCAGAGAGTGTTTCATGTAAAGGGAGCTAGCATTTGTTTCCCAGTCCTAAACGGAGTTGAATCACATGCAGTTTCTGGTCCTACGAGCAAGAGTTGTTTTCTGGTAAGGAAAGTCACTATTGCACTCCCATTGCCATACACAGTGCCAATAGGACTGGCGTCTGTTCCCAGCAAGTACAGTGTATTGGACTGAAGAGGAGCAACTGTTCTTGTCAGTTTCCTAAGCAGAGTTGAACTAGATAAGGACCGTGTGTGTAGAAAGCACAGTTCTTATGTTCTGAGCAAGCTCACTGTTCTGGCCCTATAGGAAACACAGTAGAGTAGAAGAGTGCTCTTTTCTCAAAAGCAGAGTGAGTTTCTTGTAAGGCGAGCTAGTGATTGTTTCCTAGTCCTAAATGGAGTTGAATCACATGCAGTTTCTGGTACTACGAACAAGAGTTGTTTTCTGGTAAGGAAAGTCACTATTGTGCTCCCATTGCCATACACAGGGCAAATAGCACTCGCGTCTTTTCCCAGCAAGTACAGTGTATTGGACTGAATAGGAGCTACTGTTCTTGTCAGTTTCCTAAGCAGAGTTGAACTACATATGGTCCTTGTGAGTAGGAAGCACAGTTCTTTTGTTCTGAGCAAGCTCACTGTTTGGACCCCATAGGAAACACAGTAGAGAAGAAGAGTGCTCTTTTCTCTAAAGCAGAGTGTGTTTCTTGTAAGGCGAGCTAGCATTTGTTTCCCAGTCCTAAACGGAGTTGAATCACATGCAGTTTCTGGTCATACGAACAAGAGTTGTTTTCTGGTAAGGAAAGCCACTATTGCGCTCCCATTGCCATACACAGTTCAAGTAGCACTTGCGTCTGTTCCCAGCAAGTACAGTGTATGGGACTGAAGAGGAGCTACTGTTCTTGTCAGTTTCCTAAGCAGAGTTGAACTAGATATGGTCCGTGTGTAGGAAGCACAGTTCTTTTTTTCTGAGCAAGCTCACTGTTCTGGACCTATAGGAAACACAGTAGAGTAGAAGAGTGCTCTTTTCTCTAAAGTAGATTGTGTTTCTTGTAAGGTGAGCTAGCGTTTGTTTCCCAGTCCTAAATGGAGTTGAATCACATGCAGTTTCTGGTGCTATGAGCAAGAGTTGTTTTATGATAAGAATAGTCACTATTGCGCTGACATTGCCATACACAGGACAAAGAGCACTGGCTTCTGTTCCCAGCAGTACAGTGTATTGGACTGAAGAGGAGCTACTGTTCTTGTCAGGTTCCTAAGCAGAATTGAACTAGATATGGCTGTGTGTGTAGGAAGCACAGTTCTTTTGTTCTGAGAAAGCTCACTGTTGGACCCCATAGGAAACACAGTAGAGTAGAAGAGTGCTCTTTTCTCAAAAGCAGAGTGTGTTCTTGTAAGGTGAGCTAGCGTTTCTTTCCCAGACCTAAATGGAGTTGAGTCACATGCAGTTTTTTGTCCTACGAGCAAGAGTTGTTTTCTGGTACGACGAGTCACTATTGTGCTCCAATTGCCATACACAGTGCAAATAGCACTCGCGTCTCTTCCCCGCAAGTACAGTGTATTGGACTGAAGAGGAGCTACTGTTCTTGTCAGTTTCCTAAGCAGAGTTGAACTAGATATGGTCGATGTGTGTAGGAAGCACAGTTCTTTTGTTCTGAGCAAGCTCACTGTTTGGACCCCATAGGAAACACAGTAGAGTAGAAGAGTGCTCTTTCCTCAGAAGCAGAGTGTGTTTCTTGTAAGGCGAGCTAGCATTTGTTTCCCAGTCCTAAATGGCGTTGAAACACATGGAGTGTGTGGTCCTATGAGCAAGAGTTGTGTTCTGGTTAGGAAAGTCACTATTGCGCTCCCTTTGCCATACACAGTGCAAATAGCACTCGCGTCTGTTTCCAGCAAGTACAGTGTATCGGACTGAAGAGGAGCTACTGTTCTTCTCAGTTTCCTAAGCAGAGTTGAACTAGATATGGTCCATGTGTGTAGGAAGCACAGTTCTTTGTTCTGAGCAAGCTCACTGTTTGGACCCCATAGGAAACACAGTAGAGTAGAAGAGTGCTCTTTTCTAAAAAGCAGAGATTGTTTCTTGTAAGGAGAGCTAGCATTTGTTTCCCAGTCCTAAATGGCGTTGAATCACATGCAGTTTGTGTTCCTACGAGCAAGAGTTGTTTTCTGGTAAGGAAAGTCACTATTGCGCTGTAATTGCCATACACAGGGCAAATAGCACTCGCGTCTGTTCCCAGCAATTACAGTGTATTGGACTGAAGAGGAGCTGCTGTTTTTGTCAGTTTCATAAGCAGAGTTGAGCTAGATATGGACCATGTGTGTAAAAAGCACAGTTCTTTTGTTCTGAGCAAGCTCACTGTTTGGACCCCATAGGAAACACATTAGAGTAGAATACTGCTCTTTTCTCAAAAGCGGAGTGTGTTTCTTGTAAGGCGAGCTAGAGTTTGTTTCCCAGTCCTAAATGGAGTTGAGTCACATGCAGTTTTTTGTCCTACGAGCAAGAGTTGTTTTCTATTAAGGAAAGTCACTATTGCGCTCTCATTGCCATACACAGTGCAAATAGCACTCCCGTCTGTTCCCAGCAAGTACAGTGTATTCGACTGAAGAGGAGCTACTGTTCTTGTCAGTTTTCTAAGCAGAGTTGAGCTACATATGGTCCGTGTGTGTAGGAAGCACAGTTCTTTTGTTCTGAGCAAGCTCTCTGTTTGGACCTCATAGGAAACACAGTAGAGTAGAAGAGTGCTCTTTTCTCTAAAGCAGAGTGTGTTTCTTGTAAGGCGAGCTAGCGTTTGTTTCCAGTCCTAAATGGAGTTGAATCACATGCAGTTTCTGGTACTACAAGCAAGAGTTGTTTTCTGGTAAGGAAAGTTACTATTGCGCTCCCATTGGCATACACAGTGCAAATAGCACTGGCATCTGTTCCCAGCAAGTACAGTGTATTGGACTGAAGAGGAGCTACTGTTCTTCTCAGTTTCCCAAGCAGAGTTAAACTAGATATGGCCCGTGTGTGTAGGAAGCACAGTTCTTTTGTTCTGAGCAAGCTCACTGTTCTGGCCCTATAGGAAACAGAGTAGAATAGAAGAGTGCTCTTTCTCTAAAGCAGATTGTGTTTCTAGTAAGGCGAGCTAGCGTTTGTTTCCCAGTCCTAAATGAAGTTGAATCACATACAGTTTCTGGCCTGCAAGCAAGAGTTGTTTTATGATAAGAATAGTCACTATTGTGCTGCCATTGCCATACACAGGACAAATAACACTGGCGTCTGTTCCCAGCAGTACAGTGTATTGGACTGAAGAGGAGCCACTGTTCTTGTCAGGTTCCTAAGCAGAATTGAACTAGATATGGCTGTGTGTGTAGGAAGCACAGTTCTTTTTTTCTGAGAAAGCTCATTGTTCGGACCCCATAAGAAACACAGTAGAGTAGAAGAGTGCTCTTTTCTCTAAAGCAGAGTGTGTTTCTTGTAAGGCGAGCTAGCATTTGTTTCCCAGTCCTAAATGGAGTGGAATCACATGCAGTTTCTGTCCTACGAGCAAGAGTTGTTTTATGGTAAGAATAGTCACTATTTTGCTGCCATTGCCATACACAGGACAAATAGCACTGGCGTCTGTACACAGCAAGTACAGTGTATAGGACTGAAGAGGATCTACTGTTCTTGTCAGGTTCCTAAGCAGAATTGAACTAGATATGGCCGTGTGTGTAGGAAGCACAGTTCTTTTGTTCTGAGCAAGCTCACTGTTCGGACCCCATAGGAAACACAGTAGAGTAGAAGAGTGCTCTTTTCTCAAAAGCAGAGTGTGTTTTTTTGTAAGGCAAGCTATTGTTTGTTTCCCAGTCCTAAATGGAGTTGAGTCACATGCAGTTTCTGGTCCTACGAGCAAGAGTTGTTTTCTGGTATGGAAAGTCACTATTGTGCTCCCTTTGCCATACACAGTGCAAATAGCACTCACGTCTGTTTCCAGCAAGCACAGTGTATTGGACTGAATAGGAGCTACTGTTCTTGTCAGTTTCCTAAGCAGAGTTGAACTACATATGGTCCTTGTGTGTAGGAAGCACAGTTCTTATGTTCTGAGCAAGCTCACTGTTTGGACCCCATAGGAAATACAGTAGAGTAGAAGAGTGCTCTTTTCTCTAAAGCACAGTGTGTTTCTTGTAAGGCGAGCTAGCATTTGTTTCCCAGTCCTAAATGGAGTGGAATCACATGCAGTTTCTGTCCTATGAGCAAGAGTTGTTTTATGGTAAGAATAGTCACTATTGTGCTGCCATTGCCATACACAGGACAAATAGCACTGGCGTCTGTTCGCAGCAAGTACAGTGTATAGGACTGAAGAGGATCTACTGTTCTTGTCAGGTTCCTAAGCAGAATTGAACTAGATATGGCCGTGTGTGTAGGAAGCACAGTTCTTTTGTTCTGAGCAAGCTCACTGTTCGGACCCCATAGGAAACATAGTAAACATAGTAGAGTAGAAGAGTGCTCTTTTCTCAAAAGCAGAGTGTGTTTTTTGTAAGGCAAGCTATCATTTGTTTCCCAGTCCTAAATGGAATTGAGTCACATGCAATTTCTGGTCCTATGAGCAAGAGTTGTTTTCTGTTAAGGAAAGTCACTATTGTGCTCCCTTTGCCATACACAGTGCAAATAGCACTGGTGTCTTTTCCCAGCAAGTACAGTGTATAGGACTGAAGAGGAGCTACTGTTCTTGTCAGTTTCCTAAGCAGAGTTGAACTAGATATGGTCCATGTGTGTAGGAAGCACAGTTCTTTGTTCTGAGCAAGCTCACTGTTTGGACCCCATAGGAAACACAGTAGAGTAGAAGAGTGCTCTTTTCTCAAAAGCAGAGAGTGTTTCATGTAAGGCGATCTAGCATTTGTTTCCCAGTCCTAAAAGGAGTTGAATAACATGCAGTTTTTGGTCCTACGAGCAAGAGTTGTTTTCTGGTAAGGAAAGTCACTATTGTGATCCCATTGCCATACACAGTGCAAATAGCACTCGCGTCTGTTCCCAGCAAGTACAGTGTATCGGACTGAAGAGAATCTACTGTTCTTGTCAGTCTCCTAAGCAGAGTTGAACTAGATATGGTCCATGTGTGTAGGAAGCACAGTTCTTTGTTCTGAGCAAGCTCACTGTTTGGACCCCATAGGAAACACAGTAGAGTAGAAGAGTGCTCTTTTCTCAAAAGCAGGGAGTGTTTCATGTAAGGCGAGCGAGCATTTTTTCCCAGTCCTAAACGGAGTTGAATCACATGCAGTTTCTGGTCCTACGAGCAAGAGTTGTTTTCTGGTAAGGAAAGTCACTATTGTGATCCCATTGCCATACACAGTGCAAATAGCACTCACGTCTGTTCCCAGCAAGTACAGTGTATTGGACTGAAGAGGAGCTACTGTTCTTGTCAGTCTCCTAAGCAGAGTTGAAATAGATATGGCCCGTGTGTCTAGGAAGCACAGTTCATTTGTTCTGAGCAAGCTCACTGTTCTGGCCCTATAGGAAACACAGTAGTGTAGAAGAGTGCTCTTTCTCAAAAACAGAGTGTGTTTCTTGTAAGGTGAGCTAGAGTTTGTTTTCCAGTCCTAAATGGAGTTGAGTCACATGCAGTTTTTTGTGCTACGAGCAAGAGTTGTTTCTGGTAAGACGAGTCACTATTGTGCTCTAATTGCCATACACAGTGCAAGTAGCACTCGCGTCTGTTCTCAGCAAGTACAGTGTATCGGACTGAAGAGGAGCTACTGTTCTTGTCAGTTTCCTAAGCAGAGTTGAACTAGATATGGCCCGTGTGTGTAGGAGGCACAGTTATTATGTTCTGAGCAAGCTCACTGTTCTGGCCCTATAGGAAACACAGTAGAGTAGAAGAGTGCTCTTTTCTCTAAAGCAGAGTGTGTTTCTTGTAAGGTGAGCTAGCGTTTGTTTCCAGACCTAAATGGAGTTGAGTCACATGCAGTTTTTTGTCCTATGAGCAAGAGTTGTTTTCTGGTAAGACGAGTCACTATTGTGCTCCAATTGCCATACACAGTGCAAATAGCACTCGCGTCTCTTCCCCGCAAGTACAGTGTATTGGACTGAAGAGGAGCTACTGTTCTTGTCAGTTTCCTAAGCAGAATTGAACTAGATAGGCCATGTGTGTAGGAAGCATAGTTCTTTTGTTCTGAGTAAGCTCACTGTTTGGACCCTGTAGGAAACACAGTAGAGTAGAAGAGTGCTCTTTTCTCAAAAGCAGAATGTGTTTCTTGTAAGGCGAGCTACCGTTTGTTTCCCAGTCCTAAATGGAGTGGAATCACATGCAGTTTCTGTCCTACGAGCAAGAGTTGTTTTATGGTAAGAATAGTCACTGTTGTGCTGCCATTGCCATACACAGGACAAATAGCACTGGCGTCTGTTTGCAGCAAGTACAGTGTATTGGACTGAGGAGGATCTATTGTTCTTGTCAGATTCCTAAGCAGAATTGAACTAGATATGGCCGTGTGTGTAGGAAGCACAGTTCTTTTGTTCTGAGCAAGCTGACTGTTCGGACCTCATAGGAAACACAGTAGATAGAAGAGTGCTCTTTTCTCAAAAGCAGAGTGTGTTTTTTGTAAGGCAAGCTATCGTTTGTTTCCCAGTCCTAAATGGATTTGAATCACATGCAGTTTCTGGTCCTACGAGCAAGAGTTGTTTTCTGGTAAGGAAAGTCACTATTGCGCTCCCTTTGCCATACACAGTGCAAATAGCACTCGCGTCTGTTCCCAGCAAGTACAGTGTATTGGACTGAAGAGGAGCTACTGTTCTTGTCAGTTTCCTAAGCAGAGTTGAACTAGATATGGTCCATGTGTGTAGGAAGCACAGTTCTTTGTTCTGAGCAAGCTCACTGTTTGGACCCCATAGGAAACACAGTAGAGTAGAAGAGTGCTCTTTTTTCAAAATCAGAGAGTGTTTCATGTAAGGCGAGCTAGCATTTGTTTCCCAGTCCTAAACGGAGTTGAATCACATGCAGTTTCTGGTCCTACGAGCAAGAGTTGTTTTATGATAAGAATAGTCACTATTGCGCTGCCATTGCCATACACAGGACAAATAGCACTGGCATCTGTTCCCAGCAGTACAGTGTATTGGACTGAAGAGGAGCTACTGTTCTTGTCAGGTTCCTAAGCAGAATTGAACTAGATATGGCTGTGTGTGTAGAAAGCACAGTTCTTTTGTTCTGAGAAAGCTCACTGTTCGGACCCCATAGGAAACACAGTAGAGTAGAAGAGTGCTCTTTTCTCTAAAGTAGAGTGTGTTTCTTGTAACGCGAGCTAGCGTTTGTTTCCTAGACCTAAAAGGAGTTGAGTCATATGCAGTTTTTTTTCCTACGAGCAAGAGTTGTTTTCTGGTAAGACGAGTCACTATTGTGCTCCAATTGCCATACACAGTACAAATAGCACTCTCGACTCTTCCCCGCAAATTCATTGTATTGGACTGAAGAGGAGATACTGTTCTTGTCAGTTTCCTAAGCAGAGTTGAACTAGATATGGTCGATGTGTGTAGGAAGCACAGTTCTTTTGTTCTGAGCAAGCTCACTGTTTGGACACCATAGGAAACACAGTAGAGTAGAAGAGTGCTCTTTTCTCAGAAGCAGAGTGTGTTTCTTGTAAGGCGAGCTAGCATTTGTTTCCCAGTCCTAAATGGCGTTGAATCACTTGCAGTGTGTGGTCCTACGAGCAAGAGTTGTTTTCTGGTAAGGAAAGCCACTATTGCGCTCCCATTGCCATACACAGTGCAAATAGCACTCGCGTCTGTTCCCAGCAAGTACAGTGTATAGGACTGAAGAGGAGCTACTGTTCTTGTCAGTCTCCTAAGCAGAGTTGAACTAGATATGGTCCATGTGTGTAGGAAGCACAGTTCTTTGTTCTGAGCAAGCTCACTGTTTGGACCCCATAGGAAACACAGTAGAGTAGAAGAGTGCTCTTTTCTCAAAAGCAGAGAGTGTTTCATGTAAGGCGAGCCAGCATTTGTTTCCCGTCCTAAACGGAGTTGAATCACATGCAGTTTTTTGTCCTACGAGCAAGAGTTGTTTTCTGGTAAGACGAGTTGTTATTGTGCTCCAATTGCCATACACAGTGCAAGTAGCACTCGCGTCTGTTCTCAGCAAGTACAGTGTATCGGACTGAAGAGAATCTACTGTTGTTGTCAGTCTCCTAAGCAGAGTTGAACTAGATATGGTCCATGTGTGTAGGAAGCACAGTTCTTTGTTCTGAGCAAGCTCACTGTTTGGACCCCATAGGAAACACAGTAGAGTAGAAGAGTGCTCTTTTCTCAAAAGCAGAGAGTGTTTCATGTAAGGCGAGCGAGCATTTTTTTCCCAGTCCTAAACGGAGTTGAATCACATGCAGTTTCTGGTCCTACGAGCAAGAGTTGTTTTCTGGTAAGGAAAGTCACTATTGTGATCCCATTGCCATACACAGTGCAAATAGCACTCGCGTCTGTTCCCAGCAAGTACAGTGTATTGGACTGAAGAGGAGCTACTGTTCTTGTCAGTCTCCTAAGCAGAGTTGAAATAGATATGGCCCGTGTGTCTAGGAAGCACAGTTCATTTGTTCTGAGCAAGCTCACTGTTCTGGCCCTATAGGAAACACAGTAGAGTAGAAGAGTGCTCTTTTCTCAAAAACAGAGTGTGTTTCTTGTAAGGTGAGCTAGAGTTTGTTTTCCAGTCCTAAATGGAGTTGCGTCACATGCAGTTTTTTTGTGCTACGAGCAAGAGTTGTTTTCCGGTAAGACGAGTCACTATTGTGCTCTAATTGCCATACACAGTGCAAGTAGCACTCGCGTCTGTTCTCAGCAAGTACAGTGTATCGGACTGAAGAGGAGCTACTGTTCTTGTCAGTTTCCTAAGCAGAGTTGAACTAGATATGGCCCGTGTGTAGGAAGCACAGTTCTTTTGTTCTGAGCAAGCTCACTGTTCTGGCCCTATAGGAAACAGAGTAGAATAGAAGAGTGCTCTTTTCTCTAAAGCAGATTGTGTTTCTAGTAAGGCGAGCTAGCGTTTGTTTCCCAGTCCTAAATGAAGTTGAATCACATACAGTTTCTGGCCTACAAGCAAGAGTTGTTTTATGATAAGAATAGTCACTATTGTGCTGCCATTGCCATACACAGGACAAATAACACTGGCGTCTGTTCCCAGCAGTACAGTGTATTGGACTGAAGAGGAGCCACTGTTCTTGTCAGGTTCCTAAGCAGAATTGAACTAGATATGGCTGTGTGTGTAGGAAGCACAGTTCTTTTTTTCTGAGAAAGCTCACTCTTCGGACCCCATAGGAAACACAGTAGAGTAGAAGAGTGCTCTTTTCTCTAAAGCAGAGTGTGTTTCTTGTAAGGCGAGCTAGCGTTTGTTTCCCAGACCTAAATGGAGTTGAGTCACATGCAGTTTTTTGTCCTACGAGCAAGAGTTGTTTTCTGGTAAGACGAGTCACTATTGTGCTCCAATTGCCATACACAGTGCAAATAGCACTCACGTCTGTTCCCAGCAAGTACAGTGTATTGGACTGAAGAGGAGCTACTGTTCTTGTCAGTCTCCTAAGCAGAGTTGAACTATATATGGCCCGTGTGTCTAGGAAGCACAGTTCATTTGTTCTGATCAAGCTCACTGTTCTGGCCCTATAGGAAACACAGTAGAGTAGAAGAGTGCTCTTTTCTCAAAAACAGAGTGTGTTTCTTGTAAGGCGAGCTAGAGTTTGTTTCCCAGTCCTAAATGGAGTTGAGTCACATGCAGTTTTTTGTGCTACGAGCAAGAGTTGTTTTCTGGTAAGACGAGTCACTATTGTGCTCCAATTGCCATACACAGTGCAAGTAGCACTCGCGTCTGTTCTCAGCAAGTACAGTGTATCGGACTGAAGAGGAGCTACAGTTCTTGTCAGTTTCCTAAGCAGAGTTGAACTAGATATGGCCCGTGTGTGTAGGAGGCACAGTTATTATGTTCTGAGCAAGCTCACTGTTCTGGCCCTATAGGAAACACAGTAGAGTAGAAGAGTGCTCTTTTCTCTAAAGCAGAGTGTGTTTCTTGTAAGGTGAGCTAGCGTTTGTTTCCCAGACCTAAATGGAGTTGAGTCACATGCAGTTTTTTGTCCTATGAGCAAGAGTTGTTTTCTGGTAAGACGAGTCACTATTGTGCTCCAATTGCCATACACAGTGCAAATAGCACTCGCCTCTCTTCCCCGCAAGTACAGTGTATTGGACTGAAGAGGAGCTACTGTTCTTGTCAGTTTCCTAAGCAGAATTGAACTAGATAGGCCATGTGTGTAGGAAGCATAGTTCTTTTGTTCTGAGTAAGCTCACTGTTTGGACCCTGTAGGAAACACAGTAGAGTAGAAGAGTGCTCTTTTCTCAAAAGCAGAATGTGTTTCTTGTAAGGCGAGCTACCGTTTGTTTCCCAGTCCTAAATGGAGTGGAATCACATGCAGTTTCTGTCCTACGAGCAAGAGTTGTTTTATGGTAAGAATAGTCACTGTTGTGCTGCCATTGCCATACACAGGACAAATAGCACTGGCGTCTGTTTGCAGCAAGTACAGTGTATTGGACTGAGGAGGATCTATTGTTCTTGTCAGATTCCTAAGCAGAATTGAACTAGATATGGCCGTGTGTGTAGGAAGCACAGTTCTTTTGTTCTGAGCAAGCTCACTGTTCGGACCTCATAGGAAACACAGTAGATAGAAGAGTGCTCTTTTCTCAAAAGCAGAGTGTGTTTTTTGTAAGGCAAGCTATCGTTTGTTTCGCAGTCCTAAATGGATTTGAATCACATGCAGTTTCTGGTCCTACGAGCAAGAGTTGTTTTCTGGTAAGGAAAGTCACTATTGCGCTCCCTTTGCCATACACAGTGCAAATAGCACTCGCGTCTGTTCCCAGCAAGTACAGTGTATTGGACTGAAGAGGAGCTACTGTTCTTGTCAGTTTCCTAAGCAGAGTTGAACTAGATATGGTCCATGTGTGTAGGAAGCACAGTTCTTTGTTCTGAGCAAGCTCACTGTTTGGACCCCATAGGAAACACAGTAGAGTAGAAGAGTGCTCTTTTTTCAAAATCAGAGAGTGTTTCATGTAAGGCGAGCTAGCGTTTGTTTCCCAGTCCTAAACGGAGTTGAATCACATGCAGTTTCTGGTCCTACGAGCAAGAGTTGTTTTATGATAAGAATAGTCACTATTGCGCTGCCATTGCCATACACAGTGCAAATAGCACTCGTGTCTGTTCCCAGCAAGTACAGTGTATTGGACTGGATAGGTGCTACTGTTCTTGTCAGTTTGCTAAGCAGAGTTGAACTTATATGATCCGTGTTTGTAGGAAGCACAGTTCTTTTGTTCTTTGCAAGCTCACTGTTTGGACCCCTTAGGAAACACAGTAGAGCAGAAGAGTGCTCTTTTCTCTAAAGCAGAGTGTGTTACTTGTAAGGCAAGCTAGCGTTTGTTTCGCAGTCCTAAAAGGAGTTGAATCCCATGCAGTTTCTGGTACTACGAGCAAGAGTTGTTGTCTGGTAAAAAGAGTCACTATTGCGCTGCTATTGCCATACACAGGACAAATAGCACTGGCGACTGTTCGCAGCAAGTACAGTGTATTGGAAAGAAGAGGAGCTACTGTTCTTCTCAGTTTCCTAAGCAGAGTTGAACTACATATGGCCCGTGTGTGTAGGAAGCACAGTTCTTTTGTTCTGAGCAAGCTCACTTTTCAGACCCCAAAGGAAGCACAGTAGAGTAGAAGAGTGCTCTTTTCTCAAAAGCAGAGTGTGTTTCATGTAAGGTGAGCTAGCATTTGTTTTCCAGTCCTAAATGGAGTTGAATCACATGCAGTTTCTGGTCCTACGAGCAAGAGTTGTTTTCTGGTAAGGAAAGTCACTATTGCGCTCCCATTGCCATACACAGTGCAAATAGCACTCGCGTCTGTTCCCAGCAAGTACATTGTATCGGACTGAAGAGGAGCTACTGTTCTTGTCAGTTTCCTAAGCAGAGTGGAACTAGTTATGGCCCATGTGTAGGAAGCACAGCTCTTTTGTTCTGAGCAAGCTCACTGTTCTGGCCCTATAGGAAACACAGTAGAGTAGAAGAGTGCTCTTTTCTCTAAAGCAGAGTGTGTTTCTTGTAAGGCGAGCTAGCGTTTGTTTCCCAGTCCTAAATGGAGTTGAATCACATGCAGTTTCTAGTCCTACAAGCAAGAGTTGTTTTATGGTAAGAAGAGTCACTTTGCGCTGCCATTGCCATACACAGGACAAATAGCACTGTCGTTTGTTCCCAGCAATTACAGTGTATTGGACTGAAGAGGATCGACTGTTCTTGTCAGGTTCCTAAGCAGAATTGAACTACATATGGCCGTGTGTGTAGGAAGCACAGTTCTTTTGTTCTGAGCAAGTTCAGTGTTCGGACTCCATAGGAAACACAGTAGAGTAGAAGAGTGCTCTTTTCTCAAAAGTAGAGTGTGTTTCTTGTAAGGCGAGCTAGCGTTTGTTTCCCATTCCTATATGGAGTTGAATCACATGCAGTTTTTTGTCCTACGAGCAAGAGTTGTTTTCTGGTAAGACGAGTCACTATTGTGCTCTAACTGCCATAGACAGTGCAAATAGCACTCGCGTCTCTTCCCCGCAAGTACAGTGTACTGGACTGAATAGGAGCTACTGTTCTTGTCAGTTTCCTAAGCAGAGTTGAACTAGATATGGTCCGTGTGTGTAGGAAGCACAGTTCTTTTGTTCTGAGCAAGCTCACTGTTTGGACCCCATAGAAAACACAGTAGAGTAGAAGAGTGCTCTTTTCTCTAAAGCAGAGTGTTTTTCTTGTAAAGCGAGCTAGAGTTTGTTTCCCAGGCCTAAATGGAGTTGAATAACATGCAGTTTCTGGTACTACGAGCAAGAGTTGTTTTCTGGTAAGAAGAGTCACTATTGCGCTGCCATTGCCATACACAGGACAAATAGCACTGGAGTCTGTTCGCAGCAAGTACAGTGTATTGGACTAAAGAGGATCTACTGTTCTTGTCAGGTTCCTAAGCAGACTTGAACTAGATATGGCCTTGTGTGTAGGAAGCACATTTTTTTTGTTCTGAACAAGCTCACTTTTCGGAACACATAGGAAACACAGAAGAGTAGAAGAGTGGTCTTTTCTCTAAAGCAGAGTGTGTTTCTTGTAAGGCGAGCTATCGTTTGTTTCCCAGTCCTAAATGGAGTTGAATCACGTGCAGTTTCTGGTCCTACGAGCAAGAGTTGTTTTATGGTAAGAAGAGTCACTATTGTGCTCCAATTGCCACATACAGGACAGAGAGCACTGGCGTCTGTTCCCAGCAAGTACAGTGTATTGGACTGAAGAGGATCTACTGTTCTTTCAGGTTCCTAAGCAGAATTGAACTAGATATGGCCGTGTGTGTAGGAAGCACAGTTCTTTTGTTCTGAGCAAGCTCACTGTTCGGACCCTATAGGAAACACAGTAGAGTAGAAGAGTGCGCTTTTCTCAAAAGCAGAGTGTGTTTCTTGTAAGGCGAGCTAGCGTTTGTTTCCCAGTCCTAAATGGAGTTGAATCACATGCAGTTTCTAGTCCTATGAGCAAGAGTTGTTTTCTGGTAAGGAAAGTCACTATTGCGCTCCCATTGCCATACACAGTGCAAATAGCACTCGCGTCTGTTCCCAGCGAGTACAGTGTATCGGACTGAAGAGGAGCTACTTTTCTTGTCAGTTTCCTAAGCAGAGTTGAAGTAGATATGGCCCGTGTGTGTAGGAAGCACAGTTCTTATGTCTGAGCAAGCTCACTGTTCTGGCCCTATAGGAAACACAGTAGAGAAGAAGAGTGCTCTTTTCTCAAAAGCAGAGTGTGTTTCTTGTAAGGCGAGCTTGCGTTTGTTTCCTAGTCCTAAATGGAGTTGAATCACATGCAGTTTCAGGTCCTACGAACAAGAGTTCTTTTCTGGTAAGGAAAGTCACATTGCGCTCCCATTGCCATACACAGTGCAAATAGCACTCGTGTCTGTTCCCAGCAAGTACAGTGTATTGGACTGGATAGGTGCTACTGTTCTTGTCAGTTTCCTAAGCAGAGTTGAACTAGATATGATCCGTGTTTGTAGGAAGCACAGTCATTATGTTCTGAGCAAGCTCACTGTTCTGGCCCTATAGGAAACACAGTAGAGTAGAAGAGTGCTCTTTTCTCAAAAGCAGAGTGTGTTACTTGTAAGGCGAGCTAGCGTTTGTTTCGCAGTCCTAAATGGAGTTGAATCCCATGCAGTTTCTGGTACTACGAGCAAGAGTTGTTTTCTGGTAAAAAGAGTCACTATTGCGCTGCCATTGCCATACACAGGACAAATAGCACTGGCGTCTGTTCGCAGCAAGTACAGTATATTGGGCTGAAGAGGATCTATTGTTCTTGTCAGGTTCCTAAGCAGACTTGAACTAGATATGGCCGTGTGTGTAGGAAGCACAGTTTTTTTGTTCTGAGCAAGCTCACTGTTCAGACGCCATAGGAAACACAGTAGAGTAGAGGAGTGCTTTTATCTCAAAAGCAGAGTGTGTTTCTTTTAAGGCGAGCTAGCGTTTGTTTCCCATTCCTAAATGGAGTGGAATCACATGGAGTTTGTGTTCCTACGAGCAAGAGTTGTTTTCTGGTAAGGAAAGTCACTATTGTGCTCCCATTGCCATACACAGGGCAAATAGCCCTCCCATCTGTTCGCAGCAAGTACAGTGTATTGGAAAGAAGAGGAGCTACTGTTCTTGTCAGTTTCCTAAGCAGAGTTGAACAACATATGGCCCCTGTGTGTAGGAAGCACAGTTCTTTTTTTCTGAGCAAGCTCACTGTTTGGACCCCATAGGAAACACAGTAGAGTAGAAGAGTGCTATTTTCTCTAAAGCAGAGTGTGTTTCTTGTAAGGCAAGCTACTGTTTGTTTCCCAGTCCTAAATGGAGTGGAATCACATGCAGTTTCTGGTCCTACGAGCAAGAGTTGTTTTCTGGTAAGGAAAGTCACTATTGCGCTCCCATTGCCATACACAGTGCAAATAGCCCTCCCGTCTGTTCCCAGCAAGTACAGTGTATTGGACTGAAGAGGAGCTACTGTTCTTCTCAGTTTCCTAAGCAGAGTTGAACTAGATATGGCCCTTGTGTGTAGGAAGCACAGTTCTTTGTTTCTGAGCAAGCTCACTGTTCTGGCCCTATAGGAAATACAGTAGAGTAGAAGAGTGCACTTTTCTCAAAAGCAGAGTGTGTTTCTTGTAAAGCGAGCTAGAGTTTGTTTCCCAGTCCTAAATGGAGTTGAATCACATGCAGTTTCTGGTCCTACGAGCAAGAGTTGTTTTCGGGTAAGAAGAGTCACTATTGCGCTGCCATTGCCATAGCACTGGTGTCTGTTCCCAGCAAGTACAGTGTATTGGACTGAAGAGGATATACTGTTCTTGTCAGGTTCCTAAGCAGACTTGAACTAGATATGGCTGTGTGAGTAGGAAGTACAGTTTTTTTGTTCTGAGCAAGCTCACTGTTCGGAACACATAGGAAACACAGTAGAGTAGAAGAGTGCTCTTTTCTCAAAAGCAGAGTGTGTTTCATGTAAGGCGAGCTAGCGTTTGTTTCCTAGTCCTAAATGGAGTTGAGTCACATGCAGTTTTTTGTCCTACGAGCAAGAGTTGTTTTCTGGTATGAAGAGTCACTATTGCGCTCCCATTGCCATACACAGTGCAAATAGCACTCGCGTCTGTTCCCAGCAAGTACAGTGTATTGGACTGAAGAGGAGCTACTGTTCTTGTCAGGTTCCTAAGCAGACTTGAACTAGATATGGCCATGTGTGTAGTTAGCACATTTTTTTTGTTCTGAACAAGCTCACTGTTCGGAACACATAGGAAACACAGTAGAGTAGAAGAGTGCTCTTTTCTCAAAAGCAGAGTTTGTTTCTTGTAAGGCGAGCTAGCGTTTGTTTCCCAGTCCTAAATGGAGTTGAGTCACATGCAGTTTTTTGTCCTATGAGCAAAAGTTGTTTTCTTGTAAGACAAGTCACTATTGTTCTCCAACTGCCATACACAATGCAAATAGCACTCGCGTCTGTTCCCCGCAAGTACAGTGTATTGGACGGAAGAGGAGCTACTGTTCTTGTCAGTTTCCTAAGCACAATTGAACTAGATATGGCCCGTGCGTGTAGAAAGCACAGTTCTTTTGTTCTGAGCAAGCTCACTGTTTGGACCCCATAGGAAACACAGTAGAGTAGAAGAGTTTTCTTTTCTCAAAAGCAGAGTGTGTTTCTTGGAAGTCGGGCTACGGTTTCTTTCCCAGTTCTAAATGGAGTTGAATCACATGCAGTTTTTTGTCCTACGAGCAAGAGTTGTTTTCTGGTAAGACAAGTCACTATTGTGCTCCAATTGCCATACACAGTGCAAATAGCACTCGCGTCTGTTCTCCGCAAGTACAGTGTACTGGACTGAAAAGGAGCTACTGTTCTTGTCAGTTTCTTAAGGAGAGTTGAACTAGATATGGCCCGTGTGTGTAGGAAGCACAGTTCTTTTGTTCTGAGCAAGCTCACTGTTTGGAACTCATAGGAAACAGAGTAGAGTAGAAGAGTGCTCTTTTCTCAAAAGCAGAGTGTGTTTCATGTAAGGCGAGCTAGCATTTGTTTCCCAGTCCTAAATGGAGTTGAATCAGATGCAGTTTCTGGTCTTACGAGCAAGAGTTGTTTTCTGGTAAGGAAAGTCACTATTGCGGTCCCATTGACATACACAGTGCAAATAGCACTCGCCTCTGTTCCCAGCAAGTACAGTGTATCGGACTGAAGAGGAGCTACAGTTCTTCTCAGTTTCCTAAGCAGATGTGAACGAGATATGGCTCGTGTGTAGGAAGCACAGTTCTTTTGTTCTGAGCAAGCTGACTGTTCTGGCCCTATAGGAAAAACAGTAGAGTAGAAGAGTGCTCTTTTCTCTAAAGCAGAGTGTGTTTCTTGCAAGGTGAGCTAGCTTTTGTTTCCCAGTCCTAAATGGAGTTGAATCACATGCAGTTTCTGGTCCTACAAGCAAGAGTTGTTTTCTGGTAAGAAGAGTCACTATTGTGCTGCCATTGCCATACACAGGACAAATAGCACTGGCGTCTGTTCCCAGCAAGTCCAGTGTATTGGACTGAAGAGGATCTACTGTTCTTGTCAGGTTCCTAAGCAGAATTGAACTAGATATGGCCCTGTGTGTAGGAAGCACAGTTCTTTGGTCTGAGCAGCTCATTGTTCGGACCCCATAGGAAACACAGTAGAGAAGAAGAGAGCTCTTTTCTTAAAAGCAGAGTGTGTTTCTTGTAAGGCGAGCTTGCATTTGTTTCCCAGTCCTAAATGGAGTTGAGTCACATGCAGTATTTTGTCCTACGAGCAAGAGTTGTTTTCTGGTAAGACGAGTCACTATTGTGCTCCAATTGCCATACACAGTGCAAATAGCACTCGCGTCTGTTCCCTGCAAGTACATTGTATTGTACTGAAGAGGATCTACTATTTTTGTCAGTTTCCTAAGCAGAGTTGAACTAGATATGGCCCGTGTGTGTAGGAAGCACAGTTCTTTTGTTCTGAGTAATCTCACTATTCTGGCCCTATAGGAAACACAGTAGAGTAGAAGAGTGCGCTTTTCTCTAAAGCAGAGTGTGTTTCTTGTAAGGTGAGCTAGCTTTTGTTTCCCAGTCCTAAATGGTGTTGAATCACATGCAGTTTCTGATCCTACGAGCAAGAGTTGTTTTCTGGTATGAAGAGTCACTATTGCGCTGCCATTGCCATACACAGGACAAACAGCACTGGTGTCTGTTCCCAGCAATTACAGTGTACTGGACTGAAGAGGATCTACTGTCCTTTCAGGTTCCTAAGCAGAATTGAAATAGATATGGCCGTGTGTAGGAAGCAAAGTTCTTTGTTCTGAGCAAGCTCACTGTTCTGGCCCTATAGGAAACACAGTAGAGTAGAAGAGTGCTCTTTACTCAAAAGCAGAGTGTCTTTCTTGTAAGGCAAGCTAGCGTTTGTTTCCCAGTCCTAAATGGAGTTGAGTCACATGCAGTTTTTTGTCCTACAAGCAAGAGTTGTTTTCTGGTAAGACGAGTCACTATTGTGCTCCAATTGCCATACACAGTGCAAATAGCACTGGCGTCTGTTCCCCGCAAGTACAGTGTATTGGACGGAAGAGGAGCTACTGTTCTTGTCAGTTTCCTAAGCAGAGTTGAACTAGATATGGCCCGTGTGTGTAGGAAGCACAGTTCTTTTGTTCTGAGCAAGCTCACTGTTCGGAACACATAGGAAACACAGTAGAGTAGAAGAGTGCTCTTTTCTCAAAAGCAGAGTGTGTTTTTGTAAGGCGAGATAGCGTTTGTTTCCTAGTCCTAAATGGAGTTGAATCTGATGCAGTTTCTGGTCCTATGGACAAGAGTTGTTTTCTGGTAAGGAAAGTCACTATTGTGCTCCCATTGCCCTTCACAAGGCAAATAGCACTCGCGTCTTTTCCCAGCAAGTACAGTGTATTGGACTGAATAGGAGCTACTGTTCTTCTCAGTTTCCTAAGCAGAGTTGAACTAGATATGGTCCGTGCGTGTTGGAAGCACAGTTCTTTTGTTCTGAGCAAGCTCACTGTTTGGACCCCATAGGAAACACAGTAGAGTAGAAGAGTGCTCTTTTCTCTAAAGCAGAGTGTGTTTCTTGTAAGGCGAGCTAGCGTTTGTTTCCCAGTCCTAAATGGAGTTGAATCACATGCAGTTTCTTGTCCTACAAGCAAGAGTTGTTTTCTGGTAAGAAGAGTCACTATTGTGCTGCCATTGCCATACACAGGACAAATAGCCCTGGCGTCTCTTCCCAGCAAGTACAGTGCATTGGACGGAAGAGGATCTACTGTTCTTGTCAGGTTCCTAATCAGACTTGAACTAGATATGGCCATGTTTGTAGGAAGCACAGTTTTTTTGTTCTGAGCAAGCTCACTGTTTGGACCCCATAGGGAACACAGTAGAGTAGAAGAGTGCTCTTTTCTCTAAAGCAGAGTGTGTTTCTTGTAAGGCGAGCTCGCCTTTGTTTGCCAGTCCTAAATGGAGTTGTCACAGGCAGTTTTTGGTCCTACGAGCAAGAGTTGTTTTATGGTAAGAAGAGTCACTATTGCGCTGCCATTGCCATACACAGGACAAATTCCACTGGCGTCTCTTCCCAGCAAGTACAGTGTATTGGACTGAAGAGGATCTACTGTTCTTGTCAGGTTCTTAAGCATAATTGAACTAGATATGGCCGTGTGTGTAGGAAGCACAGTTTTTTGTTCTGAGCAAGCTCACTGTTCGGACCCCATAGGAAACTCAGTAGAGTAGAAGAGTGCTCTTTTCTCAAAAGCAGAGTGTTTTTCTTGTAAGGCGAGCTACCGTTTGTTTCCCAGTACTAAATGGAGTTGAATCACATGCAGTTTCTGGTCCTACGAGCAAGAGTTGTTTTCTGGTAAGAAGAGTCAATATTGCGCTGCCATTGCCCTACACAGGACAAATAGCACTGGTGTCTGTTCCCAGCAAGTACAGTGTATTGGACTGAAGAGGAGCTACTGTTCTTGTCAGTTTCCTAAGCAGAGCTGAACTAGATATGGTCCGTGTGTGTAGGAAGCACAGTTCTTTTGTTCTGAGCAAGCTCACTCTTTGGACCCCACAGGAAACACAGTAGAGTAGAAGAGTGCTCTTTTCTCAAAAGCAGAGTGTTTTTCTTGTAAGGCGAGCTAGCGTTTGTTTCCCAGTCCTAAATGGAGTTGAATCACATGCAGTTTCTGGTCCTACGAGCAAGAGTTGTTTTATGGTAAGAAGAGTCACTATTGTGCTGCTATTGCCATACACAGGACAAATAGCACTGTTGTTTGTTCTCAGCAGTACAGTATATTGGACTCAAGAGAATCTACTGATCTTGTCAGGTTCCTAAGCGGAATTGAACTAGGTGTGACGGTGTGTGTAGGAATCACGTTTTTTTTTTGTTCTGAGCAAGCTCACTGTTCGGACATCATAGGAAACACAGTAGAGTAGAAGAGTGCTCTTTTCTCTAAAGCAGAGTGTGTTTCTTGTAAGGCGAGCTAGCGTTTGTTTCCTAGCCCTAATTGGAGTTCAATCACAGGCAGTTTCCGGTCCTATGAGCAAGAGTTGTTTTCTTGTAAGGAAAGTTACTATTGTGCTCCCATTGCCATACACAGTGCAAATAGCACTCGCGTCTGTTCCCAGCAATTACAGTGTATTGGACTAAATAGCAGCTACTGTTCTTTTCAGTTTCCTAATCAGAGTTGAACTAGATATGGTCGCTGTGTGTAGGAAGCACAGTTCTTTTGTTCTGAGCAAGCTAACTGTTTGGACCCCATAGGAAACACAGTAGAGTAGAAGAGTGTTCTTTTCTCAAAAGCAGAGTGTGTTTGTTGTAAGGCGAGCTAGCGTTTGTTTCCCAGTCCTAAATGGAGTTGAATCCCATGCAGTTTCTGGTCCTATTGTCAAGAGTTGTTTTATGGTAAGAATAGTAAATATTGCGCTGCCATTGCCATACACAGGACAAATAGCACTGGAGTCTGTTCCCAGCAAGTACAGTGTATTGGACTGAAGAGGAGCTACTGTTCTTGTCAGGTTCCTAAGCAGAATTGAACTAGATATGGCCGTGTGTGTAGGAAGCACAGTTCTTTCGGTTTGAGCAAGTTCACTGTTCGGACCTCTTAGGAAACACAATAGAGTAGAAGAATTCTTTTTTCTCTAAATCAGAGTGTGTTTCTTGTAAGGCGAGCTAGCATTTGTTTCCCAGTCCTAAATGGAGTTGCATCACATGCAGTTTCTGGTCCTACGAGCAAGAGTTGTTTTCTGATAAGAAGAGTCACTATTGTGCTCCCATTGTCATACACAGGGCAAAGAGCACTCGCGTCTGTTCCCAGCATGCACAGTGTATCGGACTGAATAGGAGCTACTGTTCTTGTCACTTTCCTAAGCAGAGTTGAACTAGATATGGTCGGTGTGTGTAGGAATCACAGTTCTTTTGTTCTGAGCAAGCTCACTGTTTGGACCCCATAGGAAACACAGTAGAGTAGAAGAGTGCTCTTTTCTCAAAAGCAGAGTGTGTTATTTGTAAGGAGAGCTAGCGTTTGTTTCCCAGTCCTAAATGGAGTTGAATCCCATGCAGTTTCTGGTCCTATGAGAAAGAGTTGTTTTCTGGTAAGAATAGTCAATATTGTGCTGCCATTGCCATACACAGTGCAAATATCACTTGCGTCTGTTCCCAGCATGTACAGTGTATTGGACTGAAGAGGATCTACTGTTCTTGTCAGGTTCCTAAGCAGACTTGAACTAGATATGGCCGTCTGTGTAGGAAGCACAGTTCTTTTGTTCTGAGCAAGCTCACTGTTCTGGCCCTATAGGAAACACAGTTGAGTAGAAGAGTGCTCTTTTCTCAAAAGCAGAGTGTGTTTCTTGTAAGGCGAGCTAGCATTTGTTTCCCAGTCCTAAATGGAGTCTAATCACATGCAGTTTCTGGTCCTATGAGCAAGAGTTGTTTTCTGGTAAGGAAAGTCACTATTGCGCTCCCATTGCCATACACAGTGCAAATAGCACTCGCGTCTGTTCCCAGCAAGTACAGTGTATCGGACTGAATAGGAGCTACTGTTCTTGTCAGTTTCCTAAGCAGACTTGATCTAGATATGGCCGTGTGTGTAGGAAGCACAGTTTTTTTGTTCTGAGCAAGCTCACTGTTCTGAACACATAGGAAACACAGTAGAGTAGAAGAGTGCTCTTTTCTCAAAAGCAGAGTGTGTTTTTGGAAGTCAAACTAGCGTTTTTTTCCCAGTCCAAAATGGAGTTGAGTCACATGCAGTTTTTTGTCCTACGAGCAAGAGTTGTTTTCTGGTAAGACGAGTCACTATTGTGCTCCAATTGCCATACACAGTGCAAATAGCACTCGCGTCTGTTCAGAGCAAGTACAGTGTATTGGACTGAAGAGGAGTTACTGTTCTTGTCAGTTTCCTAAGCAGAGTTGAACTAGATATGGCCTGAGTGTAGGAAGCACAGTTCTTTTCTTCTGAGCAAGCTCACTGTTCTGGCCCTATAGGAAACACAGTAGAGTAGAAGAGTGCTCTTTTCTCTAAAGCAGAGTGTGTTTCTTGTAAGACGAGTTAGCGTTTGTTTCCCAGTCCTAAATGGAGTGTAATCACATGCAGTTTCTGGTCCTACGAGCAAGAGTTGTTTTCTGGTAAGAAGAGTCACTATTGCGCTGCCATTGCCATACACAGGACTAATAGCACTGTTGTCTGTTCCCAGCAGTATAGTGTATTGGACTGAAGAGGATCTACTGTTCTTGTCAGGTTCCTAAGCAGAGTTGAACTAGATTTGGCCGTGTATGTAGGAAGCACAGTTCTTTTTTTCTGAGGAAGCTCACTGTTCTGGCCCTATAGGAAACACAGTAGAGTAGAAGAGTGCTCTTTTCTCAAAAGCAGAATGTGTTTCTTGTAAGGGGAGCTAGTGTTTGTTTCCCAGTCCTGTATGGAGTTGAATCACATGCAGTTTCTGGTCCTACGAGCAAGAGTTGTTTTTTGGTAAGGAAAGTCACCATTGCGCTCCCATTGCCATACACAGTGCAAATAGCACATGCGTCTGTTCCCAGCAAGTACAGTGTATCAGACTGAAGAGGAGCTACTATTCTTGTCAGTTTCCTAAGCAGAGTTGAACTAGATATGGCCCGTGTGTGTTGGAAGCACAGTTCTTATGTTCTGAGCAAGCTCACTGTTCTGGCCCTATAGGAAACACAGTAGAGTAGAAGAGTGCACTTTTCTGAAAAGCTGAGTGTGTTTCTTGTAAGGCGAGCTTGTGTTTGTTTCCCAGTCCTAAATGGAGTTGAGTCACATGCAGTTTTTGGTCCTACGAGCAAGAGTTGTTTTTTGGTAAGAAGAGTCACTGTTGCGCTCCAAATGTCATATACAGTGCAAATAGCACTCGCGTCTGTTCCCAGCAAGTACAGTGTATCGGACTGAATAGGAGCTACTGTTTATGTCAGGTTCCTAAGCAGACTTGAACTAGATATGGCCGTGTGTGTAGGAAGCACAGTTTTTTTGTTCTGAGCAAGCTCACTGTTCGGAACACATAGGAAACACAGTAGAGTAGAAGAGTGCTCTTTTCTCAAAAGCAGAGTGTGTTTTTGGAAGGCGAGCTAGCGTTTGTTTCCAAGTCCTAAATGGAGTTGAGTCACAAGCAGTTTGTTGTCCTACGAGCAAGAGTTGTTTTCTGGTAAGACGAGTCATTATTGTGCTCCAATTGCCATACACAGTGCAAATAGCACTCGCGTCTGTTCCGAGCAAGTACAGTGTATTGGACTGAAGAGGAGCTACTGTTCTTGTCAGTTTCCTAAGCAGAGTTGAACTAGATATGGCCCGTGTATATAGGAAGCACAGTTCTTTTTTTCTGAGCAAGCTCACTGTCCTGGCCCTATAGGAAACACAGTAGAGTAGAAGAGTGCTCTTTTCTCAAAAGCAGATTGTGTTTCTTTTAAGGGGAGCTAGCGTTTGTTTCCCAGTCCTAAATGGAGTTGAATCACATGCAGTTTATGGTCCTACGAGCAAGAGTTGTTTTCTGGTAAGGAAAGTCACTATTGCGCTCCCATTGCCATGCACAGTGCAAATAGCCCTCACGTCTGTTCCCAGCAAGTACAGTGTATCGTAATGAAGAGGATCTACTGTTCTTGTCAGGTTCCTAAGCAGACTTCAACTAGATGTGGCCGTGTTTGTAGGAAGCACAGTTTTTTTATTCTGAGCAAGCTCACTGTTCGTAACACATAGGAAACAGTAGAGTAGAAGAGTGCTCTTTTCTCAAAAGCAGAGTGTGTTTCTTGGAAGGCGAGCTAGTGTTTGTTTCCCAGTCCTAAATGGAGTTGAGTCTCATGCAGTTTTTTGTCTTTCGAGCAAGAGTTTTTTTCTGGTAAGACAAGTCACTATTGTGCTCCAATTGCCATACACAGTGCAAATAGCATTCGCGTCTGTTCCGAGCAAGTACAGTGTATTGGACTGAAGAGGAGCTACTGTTCTTGTCAGTTTCCTAAGCAGAGTTGAAATAGATATGGCCCGTGTGTGTAGGAAGCACAGTTCTTTTGTTCTGAGCAAGCTCACTGTTTGGACCCCATAGGAAACACAGTAGAGTAGAAGAGTGCTCTTTTCTCTAAAGCAGAGTGTGTTACTTGTAAGGCGAGCTAGCATTTGTTTCCCAGTCCTAAATGGAGTTGAATCACATGCAGTTTCTGGTCCTATGAGCAAGAGTTGTTTTCTGGTAAGGAAAGTCACTATTGTGCTCCCATTGCCATACACAGTGCAAATAGCACATTCGTCTGTTCCCAGCAAGTACAGTGTATCAGACTGAAGAGGAGCTACTGTTCTTGTCAGTTTCCTAAGCAGAGTTGAACTCGATATGGCCCGTGTGTGTAGGAAGCACAGTTCTTATGTTCTGAGCAAGCTCACTGTTCCGGCCCTATAGGAAACACAGTAGAGTAGAAGAGTGCACTTTTCTTAAAAGCAGAGTGTGTTTCTTGTAAGGTGAGCTCGCGTTTGTTTCGCAGTCCTAAATGGAGTTGAGTCACATGCAGTTTTATGTCCTTCGAGCAAGAGTTGTTTTCTGGTAAGAAGAGTCACTGTTGCGCTCCAAATGCCATATACAGTGCAAATAGCACTCGCGTCTGTTCCCAGCAAGTACAGTGTATCAGACTGAATAGGAGCTACTGTTCTTGTCAGTTTCCTAAGCAGACTTGAACTAGATATGGCCGTGTGTGTAGGAAGCACAGTTTTTTTGTTCTGAGCAAGCTCACTGTTCGGAACACATAGGAAACACAGTAGAGTAGAAGAGTGCTCTTTTCTCAAAAGCAGAGTGTGTTTTTGGAAGGCAAACTAGCGTTCGTTTCCCAGTCTTAAATGGAGTTGAGTCACATGCAGTTTTTTGTCCTACGAGCAAGAGTTGTTTTCTGGTAAGACGAGTCACTATTGTGCTCCAATTGCCATACACAGTGCAAATAGCACTTGCGTCTGTTTTGAGCAAGTACAGTGTATTGGACTGAAGCAGAGCTACTATTGTTGTCAGGTTCCTAAGCAGAGTTGAACTAGATATGGTCCGTGTGTGTAGGAAGCACAGTTGTTTTGTTCTGAGCAAGCTCACTGTTTAGACACCATAGGAAACACAGTAGAGTAGAAGAGTGCTCTTTTCTCAAAAGCAGAGTGTGTTTCTTGTAAGGCGAGCTAGCGTTTGTTTCCCAGTCCTAAATGGAGTTGAATCCCATGCAGTTTCTCGTCCTACGAGCAAGAGTTGTTTTCTGGTAAGAAGAGTCACTATTGCGCTGCCATTGCCATACACAGGACAAATAGCACTGTTGTCTGTTCCCAGCAGTACAGTGTATTGGACTGAAGAGGATCTACTGTTCTTGTCAGGTTCCTAAGCGGTATTGACCTAGGTATGGTGGTGTGTGTAGGAAGCACGGTTTTTTTGTTCTGAGCAAGCTCACTGTTCGGACCTCATAGGAAACACAGTAGAGTAGAAGAGTGCTCTTTTCTCAAAGCAGAGTGTGTTTCTTGGAAAGCGAGCTAGTGTTTGTTTCCCAGTACTAAATGGAGTTGAGTCACATGCAGTTTTTTGTCCTACGATCAAGAGTTGTTTTCTGGTAAGACGAGTCACTATTGTGTTCCAATTGCCATACACAGTGCAAATAGCACTCGCGTCTGTTCCCAGCAAGTACAGTGTATTGGACTGAGTAGGAGCTACTGTTCTTGTCAGTTTCCTAAGAAGAGTTGAACGAGATATGGCCCGTGTGTGTAGGAAGCACAGTTATGTTGTTCTGAGCAAGCTCACTGTTCGGACCCCATAGGAAACACAGTAGAGTAGAAGAGTGCTCTTTTCTCTAAAGCAGAGTGTGGTTCTTGTAAAGGCGAGCTAGCGTTTGTTTCCCAGTCCTAAATGGAGTTGAATCCCATGCAGTTTCTCGTCCTACGAGCAAGAGTTGTTTTCTGGTAAGAAGAGTCACTATTGCGCTGCCATTGCCATACACAGGACAAATAGCACTGTTGTCTGTTCCCAGCAGTACAGTGTATTGGACTGAAGAGGATCTACTGTTCTTGTCAGGTTCCTAAGCGGTATTGACCTAGGTATGGTGGTGTGTGTAGGAAGCACAGTTTTTTTGTTCTGAGCAAGCTCACTGTTCGGAACCCATAGGAAACACTCTTTTCTCAAAAGCAGAGTGTGTTTCTTGGAAGGCAAGCTAGCGTTTGTTTCCCAGTCCTAAATGGAGTTGAGTCTCATGCAGTTTTTTGTCCTATGAGCAAGAGTTGTTTTCTGGTAAGACGAGTCACTATTGTGCTCCAATTGCCATACACAGTGCAAATAGCACTTGCGTCTGTTTTGAGCAAGTACAGTGTATTGGACTGAAGAGGAGCTACTATTGTTGTCAGGTTCCTAAGCAGAGTTGAACTAGATATGGTCCGTGTGTGTAGGAAGCACAGTTGTTTTGTTCTGAGCAAGCTCACTGTTTAGACACCATAGGAAACACAGTAGAGTAGAAGAGTGCTCTTTTCTCAAAAGCAGAGTGTGTTTCTTGTAAGGCGAGCTAGCGTTTGTTTCCCAGTCCTAAATGGAGTTGAATCCCATGCAGTTTCTCGTCCTACGAGCAAGAGTTGTTTTCTGGTAAGAAGAGTCACTATTGCGCTGCCATTGCCATACACAGGACAAATAGCACTGTTGTCTGTTCCCAGCAGTACAGTGTATTGGACTGAAGAGGATCTACTGTTCTTGTCAGGTTCCTAAGCGGTATTGACCTAGGTATGGTGGTGTGTGTAGGAAGCACGGTTTTTTTGTTCTGAGCAAGCTCACTGTTCGGACCTCATAGGAAACACAGTAGAGTAGAAGAGTGCTCTTTTCTCAAAAGCAGAGTGTGTTTCTTGGAAAGCGAGCTAGTGTTTGTTTCCCAGTACTAAATGGAGTTGAGTCACATGCAGTTTTTTGTCCTACGATCAAGAGTTGTTTTCTGGTAAGACGAGTCACTATTGTGTTCCAATTGCCATACACAGTGCAAATAGCACTCGCGTCTGTTCCCAGCAAGTACAGTGTATTGGACTGAGTAGGAGCTACTGTTCTTGTCAGTTTCCTAAGAAGAGTTGAACGAGATATGGCCCGTGTGTGTAGGAAGCACAGTTATGTTGTTCTGAGCAAGCTCACTGTTCGGACCCCATAGGAAACACAGTAGAGTAGAAGAGTGCTCTTTTCTCTAAAGCAGAGTGTGGTTCTTGTAAGGCGAGCTAGCGTTTGTTTCCCAGTCCTAAATGGAGTTGAATCCCATGCAGTTTCTCGTCCTACGAGCAAGAGTTGTTTTCTGGTAAGAAGAGTCACTATTGCGCTGCCATTGCCATACACAGGACAAATAGCACTGTTGTCTGTTCCCAGCAGTACAGTGTATTGGACTGAAGAGGATCTACTGTTCTTGTCAGGTTCCTAAGCGGTATTGACCTAGGTATGGTGGTGTGTGTAGGAAGCACAGTTTTTTTGTTCTGAGCAAGCTCACTGTTCGGAACCCATAGGAAACACTCTTTTCTCAAAAGCAGAGTGTGTTTCTTGGAAGGCAAGCTAGCGTTTGTTTCCCAGTCCTAAATGGAGTTGAGTCACATGCAGTTTTTTGTCCTACGAGCAAGAGTTGTTTTCTGGTAAGACGAGTCACTATTGTGCTCCAATAGCCATACACAGTGCAAATAGCAGTCCCGTCTGTTCCCAGGAAGTACAGTGTATCGGACTGAAGAGGAGCTACTGTTCTTGTCAGTTTCCTAAGCAGAGTTGAAATAGATATGGCCCGTGTGTGTAGGAAGCACAGTTCTTTTGTTCTGAGCAAGCTCACTGTTTGGACCCCATAGGAAACACAGTAGAGTAGAAGAGTGCTCTTTTCTCTAAAGCAGAGTGTGTTACTTGTAAGGCGAGCTAGCATTTGTTTCCCAGTCCTAAATGGAGTTGAATCACATGCAGTTTCTGGTCCTATGAGCAAGAGTTGTTTTCTGGTAAGGAAAGTCACTATTGTGCTCCCATTGCCATACACAGTGCAAATAGCACATTCGTCTGTTCCCAGCAAGTACAGTGTATCAGACTGAAGAGGAGCTACTGTTCTTGTCAGTTTCCTAAGCAGAGTTGAACTCGATATGGCCCGTGTGTGTAGGAAGCACAGTTCTTATGTTCTGAGCAAGCTCACTGTTCCGGCCCTATAGGAAACACAGTAGAGTAGAAGAGTGCACTTTTCTTAAAAGCAGAGTGTGTTTCTTGTAAGGTGAGCTCGCGTTTGTTTCGCAGTCCTAAATGGAGTTGAGTCACATGCAGTTTTATGTCCTTCGAGCAAGAGTTGTTTTCTGGTAAGAAGAGTCACTGTTGCGCTCCAAATGCCATATACAGTGCAAATAGCACTCGCGTCTGTTCCCAGCAAGTACAGTGTATCAGACTGAATAGGAGCTACTGTTCTTGTCAGTTTCCTAAGCAGACTTGAACTAGATATGGCCGTGTGTGTAGGAAGCACAGTTTTTTTGTTCTGAGCAAGCTCACTGTTCGGAACACATAGGAAACACAGTAGAGTAGAAGAGTGCTCTTTTCTCAAAAGCAGAGTGTGTTTTTGGAAGGCAAACTAGCGTTCGTTTCCCAGTCTTAAATGGAGTTGAGTCACATGCAGTTTTTTGTCCTACGAGCAAGAGTTGTTTTCTGGTAAGACGAGTCACTATTGTGCTCCAATTGCCATACACAGTGCAAATAGCACTTGCGTCTGTTTTGAGCAAGTACAGTGTATTGGACTGAAGCAGAGCTACTATTGTTGTCAGGTTCCTAAGCAGAGTTGAACTAGATATGGTCCGTGTGTGTAGGAAGCACAGTTGTTTTGTTCTGAGCAAGCTCACTGTTTAGACACCATAGGAAACACAGTAGAGTAGAAGAGTGCTCTTTTCTCAAAAGCAGAGTGTGTTTCTTGTAAGGCGAGCTAGCGTTTGTTTCCCAGTCCTAAATGGAGTTGAATCCCATGCAGTTTCTCGTCCTACGAGCAAGAGTTGTTTTCTGGTAAGAAGAGTCACTATTGCGCTGCCATTGCCATACACAGGACAAATAGCACTGTTGTCTGTTCCCAGCAGTACAGTGTATTGGACTGAAGAGGATCTACTGTTCTTGTCAGGTTCCTAAGCGGTATTGACCTAGGTATGGTGGTGTGTGTAGGAAGCACGGTTTTTTTGTTCTGAGCAAGCTCACTGTTCGGACCTCATAGGAAACACAGTAGAGTAGAAGAGTGCTCTTTTCTCAAAAGCAGAGTGTGTTTCTTGGAAAGCGAGCTAGTGTTTGTTTCCCAGTACTAAATGGAGTTGAGTCACATGCAGTTTTTTGTCCTACGATCAAGAGTTGTTTTCTGGTAAGACGAGTCACTATTGTGTTCCAATTGCCATACACAGTGCAAATAGCACTCGCGTCTGTTCCCAGCAAGTACAGTGTATTGGACTGAGTAGGAGCTACTGTTCTTGTCAGTTTCCTAAGAAGAGTTGAACGAGATATGGCCCGTGTGTGTAGGAAGCACAGTTATGTTGTTCTGAGCAAGCTCACTGTTCGGACCCCATAGGAAACACAGTAGAGTAGAAGAGTGCTCTTTTCTCTAAAGCAGAGTGTGGTTCTTGTAAGGCGAGCTAGCGTTTGTTTCCCAGTCCTAAATGGAGTTGAATCCCATGCAGTTTCTCGTCCTACGAGCAAGAGTTGTTTTCTGGTAAGAAGAGTCACTATTGCGCTGCCATTGCCATACACAGGACAAATAGCACTGTTGTCTGTTCCCAGCAGTACAGTGTATTGGACTGAAGAGGATCTACTGTTCTTGTCAGGTTCCTAAGCGGTATTGACCTAGGTATGGTGGTGTGTGTAGGAAGCACAGTTTTTTTGTTCTGAGCAAGCTCACTGTTCGGAACCCATAGGAAACACTCTTTTCTCAAAAGCAGAGTGTGTTTCTTGGAAGGCAAGCTAGCGTTTGTTTCCCAGTCCTAAATGGAGTTGAGTCACATGCAGTTTTTTGTCCTACGAGCAAGAGTTGTTTTCTGGTAAGACGAGTCACTATTGTGCTCCAATAGCCATACACAGTGCAAATAGCAGTCCCGTCTGTTCCCAGGAAGTACAGTGTATCGGACTGAAGAGGAGCTACTGTTCTTGTCAGTTTCCTAAGCAGAGTTGAAATAGATATGGCCCGTGTGTGTAGGAAGCACAGTTCTTTTGTTCTGAGCAAGCTCACTGTTTGGACCCCATAGGAAACACAGTAGAGTAGAAGAGTGCTCTTTTCTCTAAAGCAGAGTGTGTTACTTGTAAGGCGAGCTAGCATTTGTTTCCCAGTCCTAAATGGAGTTGAATCACATGCAGTTTCTGGTCCTATGAGCAAGAGTTGTTTTCTGGTAAGGAAAGTCACTATTGTGCTCCCATTGCCATACACAGTGCAAATAGCACATTCGTCTGTTCCCAGCAAGTACAGTGTATCAGACTGAAGAGGAGCTACTGTTCTTGTCAGTTTCCTAAGCAGAGTTGAACTCGATATGGCCCGTGTGTGTAGGAAGCACAGTTCTTATGTTCTGAGCAAGCTCACTGTTCCGGCCCTATAGGAAACACAGTAGAGTAGAAGAGTGCACTTTTCTTAAAAGCAGAGTGTGTTTCTTGTAAGGTGAGCTCGCGTTTGTTTCGCAGTCCTAAATGGAGTTGAGTCACATGCAGTTTTATGTCCTTCGAGCAAGAGTTGTTTTCTGGTAAGAAGAGTCACTGTTGCGCTCCAAATGCCATATACAGTGCAAATAGCACTCGCGTCTGTTCCCAGCAAGTACAGTGTATCAGACTGAATAGGAGCTACTGTTCTTGTCAGTTTCCTAAGCAGACTTGAACTAGATATGGCCGTGTGTGTAGGAAGCACAGTTTTTTTGTTCTGAGCAAGCTCACTGTTCGGAACACATAGGAAACACAGTAGAGTAGAAGAGTGCTCTTTTCTCAAAAGCAGAGTGTGTTTTTGGAAGGCAAACTAGCGTTCGTTTCCCAGTCTTAAATGGAGTTGAGTCACATGCAGTTTTTTGTCCTACGAGCAAGAGTTGTTTTCTGGTAAGACGAGTCACTATTGTGCTCCAATTGCCATACACAGTGCAAATAGCACTTGCGTCTGTTTTGAGCAAGTACAGTGTATTGGACTGAAGCAGAGCTACTATTGTTGTCAGGTTCCTAAGCAGAGTTGAACTAGATATGGTCCGTGTGTGTAGGAAGCACAGTTGTTTTGTTCTGAGCAAGCTCACTGTTTAGACACCATAGGAAACACAGTAGAGTAGAAGAGTGCTCTTTTCTCAAAAGCAGAGTGTGTTTCTTGTAAGGCGAGCTAGCGTTTGTTTCCCAGTCCTAAATGGAGTTGAATCCCATGCAGTTTCTCGTCCTACGAGCAAGAGTTGTTTTCTGGTAAGAAGAGTCACTATTGCGCTGCCATTGCCATACACAGGACAAATAGCACTGTTGTCTGTTCCCAGCAGTACAGTGTATTGGACTGAAGAGGATCTACTGTTCTTGTCAGGTTCCTAAGCGGTATTGACCTAGGTATGGTGGTGTGTGTAGGAAGCACGGTTTTTTTGTTCTGAGCAAGCTCACTGTTCGGACCTCATAGGAAACACAGTAGAGTAGAAGAGTGCTCTTTTCTCAAAAGCAGAGTGTGTTTCTTGGAAAGCGAGCTAGTGTTTGTTTCCCAGTACTAAATGGAGTTGAGTCACATGCAGTTTTTTGTCCTACGATCAAGAGTTGTTTTCTGGTAAGACGAGTCACTATTGTGTTCCAATTGCCATACACAGTGCAAATAGCACTCGCGTCTGTTCCCAGCAAGTACAGTGTATTGGACTGAGTAGGAGCTACTGTTCTTGTCAGTTTCCTAAGAAGAGTTGAACGAGATATGGCCCGTGTGTGTAGGAAGCACAGTTATGTTGTTCTGAGCAAGCTCACTGTTCGGACCCCATAGGAAACACAGTAGAGTAGAAGAGTGCTCTTTTCTCTAAAGCAGAGTGTGGTTCTTGTAAGGCGAGCTAGCGTTTGTTTCCCAGTCCTAAATGGAGTTGAATCCCATGCAGTTTCTCGTCCTACGAGCAAGAGTTGTTTTCTGGTAAGAAGAGTCACTATTGCGCTGCCATTGCCATACACAGGACAAATAGCACTGTTGTCTGTTCCCAGCAGTACAGTGTATTGGACTGAAGAGGATCTACTGTTCTTGTCAGGTTCCTAAGCGGTATTGACCTAGGTATGGTGGTGTGTGTAGGAAGCACAGTTTTTTTGTTCTGAGCAAGCTCACTGTTCGGAACCCATAGGAAACACTCTTTTCTCAAAAGCAGAGTGTGTTTCTTGGAAGGCAAGCTAGCGTTTGTTTCCCAGTCCTAAATGGAGTTGAGTCTCATGCAGTTTTTTGTCCTATGAGCAAGAGTTGTTTTCTGGTAAGACGAGTCACTATTGTGCTCCAATTGCCATACACAGTGCAAATAGCACTTGCGTCTGTTTTGAGCAAGTACAGTGTATTGGACTGAAGAGGAGCTACTATTGTTGTCAGGTTCCTAAGCAGAGTTGAACTAGATATGGTCCGTGTGTGTAGGAAGCACAGTTGTTTTGTTCTGAGCAAGCTCACTGTTTAGACACCATAGGAAACACAGTAGAGTAGAAGAGTGCTCTTTTCTCAAAAGCAGAGTGTGTTTCTTGTAAGGCGAGCTAGCGTTTGTTTCCCAGTCCTAAATGGAGTTGAATCCCATGCAGTTTCTCGTCCTACGAGCAAGAGTTGTTTTCTGGTAAGAAGAGTCACTATTGCGCTGCCATTGCCATACACAGGACAAATAGCACTGTTGTCTGTTCCCAGCAGTACAGTGTATTGGACTGAAGAGGATCTACTGTTCTTGTCAGGTTCCTAAGCGGTATTGACCTAGGTATGGTGGTGTGTGTAGGAAGCACGGTTTTTTTGTTCTGAGCAAGCTCACTGTTCGGACCTCATAGGAAACACAGTAGAGTAGAAGAGTGCTCTTTTCTCAAAAGCAGAGTGTGTTTCTTGGAAAGCGAGCTAGTGTTTGTTTCCCAGTACTAAATGGAGTTGAGTCACATGCAGTTTTTTGTCCTACGATCAAGAGTTGTTTTCTGGTAAGACGAGTCACTATTGTGTTCCAATTGCCATACACAGTGCAAATAGCACTCGCGTCTGTTCCCAGCAAGTACAGTGTATTGGACTGAGTAGGAGCTACTGTTCTTGTCAGTTTCCTAAGAAGAGTTGAACGAGATATGGCCCGTGTGTGTAGGAAGCACAGTTATGTTGTTCTGAGCAAGCTCACTGTTCGGACCCCATAGGAAACACAGTAGAGTAGAAGAGTGCTCTTTTCTCTAAAGCAGAGTGTGGTTCTTGTAAGGCGAGCTAGCGTTTGTTTCCCAGTCCTAAATGGAGTTGAATCCCATGCAGTTTCTCGTCCTACGAGCAAGAGTTGTTTTCTGGTAAGAAGAGTCACTATTGCGCTGCCATTGCCATACACAGGACAAATAGCACTGTTGTCTGTTCCCAGCAGTACAGTGTATTGGACTGAAGAGGATCTACTGTTCTTGTCAGGTTCCTAAGCGGTATTGACCTAGGTATGGTGGTGTGTGTAGGAAGCACAGTTTTTTTGTTCTGAGCAAGCTCACTGTTCGGAACCCATAGGAAACACTCTTTTTTCAAAAGCAGAGTGTGTTTCTTGGAAGGCAAGCTAGCGTTTGTTTCCCAGTCCTAAATGGAGTTGAGTCACATGCAGTTTTTTGTCCTACGAGCAAGAGTTGTTTTCTGGTAAGACGAGTCACTATTGTGCTCCAATAGCCATACACAGTGCAAATAGCAGTCCCGTCTGTTCCCAGGAAGTACAGTGTATCGGACTGAAGAGGAGCTACTGTTCTTGTCAGTTTCCTAAGCAGAGTTGAACTAGATATGGCCCGAGTGTAGGAAGCACAGTTCTTTTGTTCTGAGCAAGCTCACTGCTCTGGCCCTATAGGAAACACAGTAGAGTAGAAGAGTGCTCTTTTCTCAAAAGCAGAGTATGTTTCTTGTAAGGCGAGCTAGCGTTTGTTTCCCAGTCCTAAATGGAGTTGAATCACATGCAGTTTCTGGTCCTACGAGCAAGAGTTGTTTTCTGGTAAGAAGAGTCAATATTGCGCTGCCATTGCCCTACACAGGACAAATAGCACTGGCGTCTGTTCCCAGCAAGTACAGTGTATTGGACTGAAGAGGAGCTACTGTTCTTGTCAGTTTCCTAAGCAGAGCTGAACTAGATATGGTCCGTGTGTGTAGGAAGCACAGTTCTTTTGTTCTGAGCAAGCTCACTCTTTGGACCCAATAGGAAACACAGTAGATTAGAAGAGTGCTCTTTTCTCAAAAGCAGAGTGTGTTTCTTGTAAGGCGAGCTAGCGTTTGTTTCCCAGTCATAAATGGAGTTGAATCACATGCAGTTTCTGGTCCTACGAGCAAGAGTTGTTTTATGGTAAGAAGAGTCACTATTGCGCTGCCATTGCCATACACAGGACAAATAGCACTGTTGTCTGTTCTCAGCAGTACAGTGTATTGGACTGAAGAGGATCTAATGTTCTTGTCAGGTTCCTAAGCAGAATTGAACAAGGTGTGACGGTGTGTGTAGGAATCACGTTTTTTTTTGTTCTGAGCAAGCTCACTGTTCGGACCTCATAGGAAACACAGTAGAGTAGAAGAGTGCTCTTTTCTCTAAAGCAGAGTGTGTTTCTTGTAAGGCGAGCTAGCGTTTGTTTCCGAGCCCTAATTGGAGTTCAATCACAGGCAGTTTCCGGTCCTATGAGCAAGAGTTGTTTTCTGGTAAGGAAAGTTACTATTGTGCTCCCATTGCCATACACAGTGCAAATAGCACTCGCGTCTGTTCCCAGAAAGTACAGTGTGTTGGACTAAATAGCAGCTACTGTTCTTGTCAGTTTCCTAATCAGAGTTGAACTAGATATGGTCGGTGTGTGTAGGAAGCACAGTTCTTTTGTTCTGAGCAAGCTAACTGATTGGACCCCATAGGAAACACAGTAGACTAGAAGAGTGCTCTTTTCTCAAAAGCAGAGTGTGTTTCTTGTAAGGCGAGCTAGCATTTGTTTCCCAGTCCTAAATGGAGTTGCATCACATGCAGTTTCTGGTCCTACGAGCAAGAGTTCTTTTCTGCTAAGAAGAGTCACTATTGTGCTCCCATTGTCATACACAGGGCAAAGAGCACTCGCGTCTGTTCCCAGCATGCACAGTGTATTGGACTGAGGAGGATCTACTGTTCTTGTCAGTTTCCTAAGCAGAGTTGAACTAGATATGGCCGTGTGTGTAGGAAGCACAGTTCTTTTGTTCTGAGCAAGCTCACTGTTCTGGCCCTATAGGAAACATAGTATAGTAGAAGAGTGCTCTTTTCTCAAAAGCAGAGTGTGTTTCTTGTAAGGCGAGCTAGCGTTTGTTTCCCAGTCCAATATGGATTTGAATCACATGCTGTGTCTGGTCCTACAAACAAGAGTTGTTTTCTGGTAAGAAGAGTCACTATTGCGCTGCCATTGCCATACACAGGACAAATAGCACTGGAGTCTTTTCCCAGCAAGTACAGTGTATTGGACGGAAGAGGATCTACTGTTCTTGTCAGGTTCTTAAGCAGATTTGAACTAGATATGGCCGTGTGTGTAGGAAGCACAGTTTTTTTGTTCTGAGCAAGCTCACTGTTCGGACGCCACAGGAAACACAGTAGAGTAGAAGAGTGCTCTTTTCTCTAAAGCAGAGTGTGTTTCTTGTAAGGCGAGCTCGCGTTTGTTTCCCAGTCCTAAATGGAGTTGAGTCACATGCAGTTTTTGGTCCTACGATCAAGAGTTGTTTTCTGGTAAGAAGAGTCACTATAGCGCTCCAAATTCCATACACAGTGTAAATAGCTCTCGCATCTGTTCCCAGCAAGTATAGTGTATTGGACTGAATAGGAGCTACTGTTCTTGTCAGTTTCCTAAGCAGAGTTGAGCTAGATATTTCCCGTGTAGGAAGCACAGTTCTTTTGTTCTGAGCAAGCTCACTGTTTGGACCCCATAGGAAACACAGTAGAGTAGAAGAGTGCTCTTTTCTCTAAATTAGAGTGTGTTTCTTGTAAGGCGAGCTAGCGTTTGTTTCCCAGTCCTAAATGGAGTTCAATCACAGGCAGTTTCCGGTCCTATGAGCAAGACTTGTTTTCTGGTAAGGAAAGTTAATATTGTGCTTCCATTGCCATACACAGTGCAAATAGCACTCGCGTCTGTTCCCAGCAAGTGCAGTGTATTGGACTGAATAGGAACTACTGTTCTTGTCAGTTTCCTAAGCAGAGTTGAACTAGATATGGTCGGTGTGTGTAGGAATCACAGTTCTTTTGTTCTGAGCAAGCTCACTGTTTGGACCCCATAGGAAACACAGTAGAGTAGAAGAGTGCTCTTTTCTCAAAAGCAGAGTGTGTTACTTGTAAGGAGAGCTAGCGTTTGTTTCCCAGTCCTAAATGGAGTTGAATCCCATGCAGTTTCTGGTCCTATGAGCAAGAGTTGTTTTCTGGTAAGAATAGTCAATATTGTGCTGCCATTGCCATACACAGGACAAATAGCACTGGAGTCTGTTCTCAGCAAGTACAGTGTATTGGACTGAAGAGGATCTACTGTTCTTGTCAGGTTCCTAATCAGAATTGAACTAGATATGTCCGTGTGTGTAGGAAGCACAGTTCTTTTGGTTTGAGCAAGTTCACTGTTCGGACCTCTTAGGAAACACAATAGAGTAGAAGAGTGCTTTTTTCTCTAAATCAGAGTGTGTTTCTTGTAAGGCGAGCTAGTGTTTGTTTCCCAGTCCTAAATGGAGTTGCCTCACATGCAGTTTCTGGTCCTACGAGCAAGAGATGTTTTCTGTTAAGAAGAGTCACTATTGTGCTCCCATTGTCATACACAGGGCAAATATCACTCGCGTCAGTTCCCAGCATGTACAGTGTATTGGACTGAAGAGGATCTACTGTTCTTGTCAGGTTCCTAAGCAGAGTTGAACTAGATATGGCCGTGTGTGTAGGAAGCACAGTTCTTTTGTTCTGAATAAGCTCACTGTTCTGTCCCTATAGGAAACACAGTAGAGTAGAAGAGTGCTCTTTTCTCAAAAGCAGAGTGTGTTTCTTGTAAGGCGAGATAGCGTTTGTTTCCCAGTCCTAAATGGAGTGGAATCACATGCAGTTTCTGGTCCTATGAGCAAGAGTTGTTTTCTGGTAAGGAAAGTCACTATTGCGCTCCCATTGCCATACACAGTGCAAATAGCACATGCGTCTGTTCCAAGCAAGTACAGCGTATCAGACTGAAGAGGAGCTACTGTTCTTGTCACTTTCCTAAGCAGAGTTGAACTAGATATGGCCCGTGTGTGTTAGAAGCACAGTTCTTATGTTCTGAGCAAGCTCACTGTTCTGGCCCTATAGGAAACACAGTAGAGTAGAAGAGTGCACTTTTCTTAAAAGCAGAGTGTGTTTCTTGTAAGGCGAGCTCGCGTTTGTTTCCCAGTCCTAAATGGAGTTGAGTCACATGCAGTTTTTGGTCCTATGAGCAAGAGTTGTTTTCTGGTAAGAAGAGTCACTGTTGCGCTCCAAATGCCATATACAGTGCAAATAGCACTCGTGTCTGTTCCCAGCAAGTACAGTGTATCGGACTGAATAGGAGCTACTGTTCTTGTCAGTTTCCTAAGCAGACTTGATCTAGATATGGCCGTGTGTGTAGGAAGCACAGTTTTTTTGTTCTGAGCAAGCTCACTGTTTGGAACACATAGGAAACACAGTAGAGTAGAAGAGTGCTCTTTTCTCAAAAGCAGAGTGTGTTTTTGGAAGTCGAGCTAGCGTTTGTTTCCCAGTCCTAAATGGAGTTGAGTCACATGCAGTTTTTTGTCCTACCAGCAAGAGTTTTCTGGTAAGACGAGTCACTATTGTGCTCCAATTGCCAAACACAGTGCAAATAGCACTCGCGTCTGTTCAGAGCAAGTACAGTGTATTGGACTGAAGAGGAGATACTGTTCTTGTCAGTTTCCTAAGCAGAGTTGAACTAGATATGGCCCGAGTGTAGGAAGCACAGTTCTTTTCTTCTGAGCAAGCTCACTGTTCTGGCCCTATAGGAAACACAGTAGAGTAGAAGAGTGCTCTTTTCTCTAAAGCAGAGTGTGTTTCTTGTAAGACGAGTTAGCGTTTGTTTCCCAGTCCTAAATGGAGTGTAATCACATGCAGTTTCTGGTCCTACGAGCAAGAGTTGTTTTATGGTAAGAAGAGTCACAATTGCGCTGCCATTGCCATACACAGGGCTAATAGCACTGTTGTCTGTTCCCAGCAGTATAGCGTATTGGACTGAAGAGGATATACTGTTCTTGTTAGGTTCCTAAGCAGAATTGAACTAGATATGGCCGTGTGTGTAGGAAGCACAGTTCTTTTGTTCTGAGCAAGTTCACTGTTCGGACCTCTTAGGAAACACAATAGAGTAGAAGAGTGCTTTTTTTCTCTAAATCAGAGTGTGTTTCTTCTAAGGCGAGTTAGTGTTTGTTTCCCAGTCCTAAGTGGAGTTGAATCACATGCAGTTTCTGGTCCTACGAGCAAGAGTTGTTTTCTGGTAAGAAGAGTCACTATTGTGCTCCCATTGTCATACACAGGGCAAATAGCACACGCGTCTGTTCCCAGCATGTACAGTATATTAGACTGAAGACGATCTACTGTTCTTGTCAGGTTCCTAAGCAGAGTTGAACTAGATTTGGCCGTGTGTATAGGAAGCACAGTTCTTTTGTTCTGAGGAAGCTCACTGTTCTGTCCCTATAGGAAACACAGTAGAGTAGAAGAGAGCTCTTTTCTCAAAAGCAGAGTGTGTTTCTTGTAAGGAGAGCTAGCGTTTGTTTCCCAGTCCTAAATGGAGTTGAATCACATGCAGTTTCTGGTCCTATGAGCAAGAGTTGTTTTCTGGTAAGGAAAGTCACTATTGCGCTCCCATTGCCATACACAGTGCAAATAGCACTCGCGTCTGTACCCAGCAAGTACAGTGTATCGGACTGAAGAGGAGCTACTTTTCTTGTCAGTTTCCTAAGCAGAGTTGAAGTAGATATGGCCCGTGTGTAGGAAACACAGTTCTTATGTTCTGAGCAAGCTCACTGTTCTGGCCCTATAGGAAACACAGTAGAGTAGAAGAGTGCTCTTTTCTCTAAATCAGAGTGTGTTTCTTGTAAGGCGAGCTAGCGTTTGTTTCCTAGTCCTAAATGGAGTTGATTCACATGCAGTTTCAGGTCCTACGAACAAGAGTTCTTTTCTGGTAAGGAAAGTTACATTGCGCTCCCATTGCCAAACACAGTGCAAATAGCCCTCCCACCTGTTCCCAGCAAGTACAGTGTATTGGACTGAAGAGGAGCTACTGTTCTTCTCAGTTTCCTAAGCAGAATTGAACTAAATATGGTCGTGTGTGTAGGAAGCACAGTTCTTTTGTTCTGAGCAAGCTCACTGTTCTGGCCCTATAGGAAACACAGTAGAGTAGAAGAGTTCTTTTCTCTAAAGCAGAGTGTGTTTCTTGTAAGGCGAGCTAGCATTTGTTTTCCAGTCCTAAATGGAGTTGAATCACATGCAGTTTCTAGTCCTACGAGCAAGAGTTGTTTTATGGTAAGAAGAGTCACTTTTGCGCTGCCATTGCCATACACAGGACAAATAGCACTGGCGTCTGTTCCCAGCAAGTACAGTGTATTGGACTGAAGAGGATCTACTGTTCTTGTCACGTTCCTAAGCACACTTGAACTAGATATGGCCGTGTGTGTAGGAAGCACAGTTCTTTTGTTCTGAGCAAGTTCAGTGTTCGGACTCCATAGGAAACACAGTAGAGTAGAAGAGTGCTCTTTTCTCAAAAGCAGAGTGTGTTTCTTGTAAGGCGAGCTACCATTTGTTTCCCAGTCCTAAATGGATTGGAATCACATGCAGTTTCTGGTCCTACGAGCAAGAATTTTTTTCTGGTAAAGAAAGTCACTACTGCGCTCCCATTGCATTACACAGTGCAAATAGCCCTCGCTTCTGTTCCCAGCAAGGACAGTGTATTGGACTGAAGAGGAGCTACTGTTCTTCTCAGTTTCCTAAGCAGAATTGAACTAGATATGGCCGTGTGTGTAGGAAGCACAGTTCTTTTTTTCTGAGCAAGCTGACTGTTCTGGCCCTATAGGAAACACAGTAGAGTAGAAGAGTGCTCTTTTCTCAAAAGCAGAGTGTGTTTCTTCTAAAGCGAGCTAGAGTTTGTTTCCCAGGCCTAAATGGAGTTGAATCACATGCAGTTTCTGGTATTACGAGCAAGAGTTGTTTTCTGGTAAGAATAGTCACTATTGCGCTGCCATTGCCATACACAGGACAAATAGCACTGGAGTCTGTTCCCAGGAAGTACAGTGTATTGGACTGAAGAGGAGCTACTGTTCTTGTCAGGTTCCTAAGCAGACTTGAACTAGATATGGCCGTGTGTGTAGGAAGCACAGTTTTTTTGTTCTCAGCAAGCACACTGTTCGGAACACATATGAAACACAGTAGAGTAGAAGAGTGCTCTTTTCTCAAAAGCAGAGTGTGTTTCATGTAAGGCGAGCTAGCATTTGTTTCCCAGTCCTAAATGGAGTTGAATCACATGCAGTTTCTGGTCCACGAGCAAGAGTTTTTTCTGGTAAGAAGAGTCACTATTGCGCTGCCATTGCCATACACAGGACAAATAGCACTGGCGTCTGTTCCCAGCAAGTACAGTGTATTGGACTGAAGAGGATCTACTGTTCTTGTCAGGTTCCTAAGCAGACTTGAACTAGATATGGCCGTGTGTGTAGGAAGCACAGTTTTTTTGTTCTGAGCAAGCTCACTTTTCGGAACACATAGGAAACACAGTAGAGTAGAAGAGTGCTCTTTTCTCAAAAGCAGAGTGTGTTTCTTAAAAGTCGAGCTAGCGTTTGTTTCCCAGTCCTAAATGGAGTTGAGTCACATGCAGTTTTTTGTCCTAGGAGCAAGAGTTGTTTTCTGGTAAGACAAGTCATTATTGGGCTCCAATTGCCATACACAGTGCAAATAGCACTCGCGTCTGTTCCCTGCAAGTACATTGTATTGGACTGAATAGGAGCTACTATTCTTGTCAGTTTACTAAGCAGAGTTGAACTAGATATGATCCGTGTGTGTAGGAAGCACAGTTCTTTGGTTCTGAGCAAGCTCACTGTTTGGACCCCATAAGAAACACAGTAGAGTAGAATAGTGCTCTTTTCTCAAAAGCAGAGTGTGTTTCTTGTAAGACGAGCTAGCATTTGTTTCTCAGTCCTAAATGGATTTGAATCACATGCAGTTTCTGGTCCTACGAGCAAGAGTTGTTTTCTGGTAAGGAAAGTCACTATTGCGCTCCCATTGCCATACACAGTGCAAATTGCACTGGTGTCTGTTCCCAGCAAGTACAGTGTATCGGACTGAAGAGGAGCTACTGTTCTTGTCAGTTTCCTAAGTAGAGTTGAACTAGATATGGCCCGTGTGTGTAGGAAGAACAGTTCTTTTGTTCTGAGCAAGCTCACTGTTCGTACCCCATAGGAAACACAGTAGAGTAGAAGAGTGCTCTTTTCTCAAAAGCAGAGTGTGTTTCATGGAAGGCAAGCTAGCATTTGATTCTCAGTCCTAAATGGAGTTTAATCATATGCAGTTTCTGGTCCTATGAGCAAGAGTTGTTTTCTGGTAAGGAAAGTCACTATTGTGCTCCCATTGCCATCCACAGTGCAAATAGCACTGGCATCTGTTCCCAGCAAGTACAGTGTATCGGACTGAAGAGGAGCTACTGTTCTTGTCAGTTTCCTAAGCAGAGTTGAACTAGATATGGCCCGTGTGTGTAGGAAGCACAGTTTTTTTTTCTGAGCAGCTCACTGTTTGGACCCCATAGGAAACACAGTAGAGTAGAAGAGTGCTCTTTTCTCAAAAGCAGATTGTGTTTCTTGTAGGGCGAGCTAGCGTTTGTTTCCCAGTCCTAAATGGAGTTGAATCACATGCAGTTTCTGGTCCACGAGCAAGAGTTGTTTTCTGGTAAGAAGAGTCACTATTGCGCTGCCATTGCCATACACAGGACAAATAGCACTCGCGTCTGTTCCCAGCAAGTACAGTGTATTGGACCGAAGAGGATCTACTGTTCTTGTCAGGTTCCTAAGCAGACTTGAACTAGATATGGCTGTGTGTGTAGGAAGCACAGTTTTTTTGTTCTGAGCAAGCTCACTTTTCGGAACACATAGGAAACACAGTAGAGTAGAAGAGTGCTCTTTTCTCAAAAGCAGAGTGTGTTTCTTACAAGTCGAGCTAGCGTTTGTTTCCCAGTCCTAAATGGAGTTGAGTCACATGCAGTTTTTTGTCCTACGAGCAAGAGTTGTTTTCTGGTAAGACAAGTCATTATTGGGCTCCAATTGCCATACACAGTGCAAATAGCACTCGCGTCTGTTCCCCCAAGTACATTGTATTGGACTGAATAGGAGCTACTGTTCTTGTCAGTTTACTAAGCAGAGTTGAACTAGATATGATCCGTGTGTGTAGGAAGCACAGTTCTTTGGTTCTGAGCAAGCTCACTGTTTGGACCCCATAAGAAACACAGTAGAGTAGAAGAGTACTCTTTTCTCAAAAGCAGAGTGTGTTTCTTGTAAGACGAGCTAGCATTTGTTTCTCAGTCCTAAATGGAATTGAATCACATGCAGTTTCTGGTCCTACGAGCAAGAGTTGTTTTCTGGTAAGGAAAGTCACTATTGCGCTCCCATTGCAATACACAGTGGAAATTGCACTGGCGTCTGTTCCCAGCAAGTACAGTGTATCGGACTGAAGAGGAGCTACTGTTCTTGTCAGTTTCCTAAGTAGAGTTGAACTAGATATGGCCCGTGTGTGTAGGAAGCACTGTACTTTTGTTCTGAGCAAGCTCACTGTTCGTACCCCATAGGAAACACAGTAGAGTAGAAGAGTGCTCTTTTCTCAAAAGCAGAGTGTGTTTCATGGAAGGCAAGCTAGCATTTGTTTCTCAGTCCTAAATGGAGTTTAATCATATGCAGTTTCTGGTCCTACGAGCAAGAGTTGTTTTCTGGTAAGGAAAGTCACTATTGTGCTCCCATTGCCTTCCACAGTGCAAATAGCACTGGCATCTGTTCCCAGCAAGTACAGTGTATTGGACTGAAGAGGAGCTACTGTTCTTGTCAGTTTCCTAAGCAGATTTGAACTAGATATGGGCCGTGTGTGTAGGAAGCACAGTTTTTTTTTCTGAGCAAGCTCACTGTTCTGGCCCTATAGGAAACACAGTAGAGTAGAAGAGGGCTCTTTTCTCTAAAGCAGAGTGTGTTTCTTGTAAGGCGAGCTATCCTTTGTTTCCCAGTCCTAAATGGAGTTGAATCACATGCAGTTTCTGGTCCTACGAGCAAGAGTTGTTTTATGGTAAGAAGAGTCACTATTGTGCTCCATTGCCATATACAGGACAAAGAGCACTGGCGTCTGTTCCCAGCAAGTACAGTGTATTGGACTGAAGAGGATCTACTGTTCTTTCAGGTTCCTAGGCAGAATTGAACTAGATATGGCCGTGTGTGTAGGAAGCACAGTTCTTTTGTTCTGATCAAGCTCACTGTTCGGACCCCATAGGAAACACAGTAGAGTAGAAGAGTGCTTTTTTCTCAAAAGCAGAGTGTGTTTCTTTTATGGCAACCTAGCGTTTGTTTCCATTCCTAAATGGAGTGGAATCACATGCAGTTTGTGTTCCTACGAGCAAGAGTTGTTTTCTGGTAAGGAAAGACACTATTGTGCTCCCATTGCCATACACAGTGCAAATAGCCCTCCCATCTGTTCGCAGCAAGTACAGTGTATTGGAAAGAAGAGGAGCTACTGTTCTTCTCAGTTTCCTAAGCAGAGTTGAACTACATATGGCCCGTGTGTGTAGGAAGCACAGTTCTTTTTTTCTGAGCATGCTCACTGTTCTGGCCCTATAGGAAACACAGTAGAGTAGAGGAGTGCTCTTTTCTCAAAAGCAGAGTGTGTTTCTTGTAAAGCGAACTAGAGTTTGTTTCCCAGTCCTAAAATGGAGTTGAATCACATGCAGTTTCTGGTCCACGAGCAAGAGTTGTTTTCTGGTAAGAAGAGTCACTACTGCGCTGACATTGCCATACACAGGACAAATAGCATTGGCGTCTGTTCCCAGGAAGTACACTGTATTGGACTGAAGAGGATCTACTGTTCTTGTCAGGTTCCTAAGCAGACTTGAACTAGATATGGCCGTGTGTGTAGGAAGCACAGTTTTTTTGTTCTGAGCAAGCTCACTTTTCGGAACACATAGGAAACACAGTGGAGCAGAAGAGTGCTCTTTTCTCAAAAGCAGAGTGTGTTTCTTGGACGTCGAGCTAGCATTTGTTTCCCAGTCCTAAATGGAGTTGAGTCACATGCAGTTTTTTGTCTTAGGAGCAAGAGTTGTTTTCTGGTAAGACAAGTCACTATTGGGCTCCAATTGCCATAAACAGTGCAAATAGCACATGCGTCTGTTCCCCACAAGTACAGTGTATTGGACTGAAGAGGATCTACTGTTCTTGTAAGTTTCCTAAGCAGAGGTGAACTAGATATGGCCCGTGTGTAGGAAGCACAGTTCTTTTGTTCTGAGCAAGCTCACTGTTCTGGCCCTATAGGAAACACAGTAGAGTACAAGAGTGCTCTTTTCTCTAAAGCAGAGTGTGTTTCATGTAAGGCGAGCTAGCGTTTGTTTCCCAGTCCTAAATGGAGTTGAATCACATGCAGTTTCTAGTCCTACGAGCAAGAGTTGTTTTATGTTAAGAAGAGTCACTTTTGCGCTGCCATTGCATACACAGGACAAATAGCACTCGCGTCTGTTCCCAGCAAGTACAGTGTATCGGACTGAAGAGGATCTACTGTTCTTGTCAGGTTCCTAAGCTAAATTGAACTACATATGGCCGTGTGTGTAGGAAGCACAGTTCTTTTGTTCTGAGCAAGTTCAGTGTTCGAACTCCATAGGAAACACAGTAGAGTAGAAGAGTGCTCTTTTCTCAAAAGCAGAGTGTGTTTCTTGTAAGGCGAGCTAGCGTTTGTTTCCCAGTTCTATATGGAGTTGAGTCACATGCAGTTTTTTGTCCTAGGAGCAAGAGTTGTTTTCTGGTAAGACGAGTCACTATTGTGCTCTAATTGCCATACACAGTGCAAATAGCACTCGCGTCTCTTCCCAGCAAGTACAGTGTATTGGACTGAAAAGGAGCTACTGTTCTTGTAAGTTTACTAAGCAGAGTTGAACTAGATATGATCCGTGTGTGTAGGAAGCACAGTTCTTTGGTTCTGAGCAAGCTCACTGTTTGGACCCCATAAGAAACACAGTAGAGTAGAAGAGTGCTCTTTTCTCAAAAGCAGAGTGTGTTTCATATAAGGCGAGCTAGCATTTGTTTCTCAGTCCTAAATGGAGTTGAATCACATGCAGTTTCTGGTCCTACGAGCAAGAGTTGTTTTCTGGTAAGGAAAGTCACTATTTGCTCCCATTGCCATACACAGTGCAAATAGCACTCGCGTCTGTTCCCAGCAAGTACAGTGTATTGGACTGAAGAGGAGCTACTGTTCTTGTCAGTTTCCTAAGCAGAGTTGAACTAGATATGGCCCGTGTGTGTAGGAAGCACAGTTCTTTTGTTCTGAGCAAACTCACTGTTCGTACCCCATAGGAAACACAGTAGAGTAGAAGAGTGCTCTTTTCTCAAAAGCAGAGTGTGTTTCATGGAAGGCAAGCTAGCATTTCTTTCTCAGTCCTAAATGGAGTTGAATCATATGCAGTTTCTGGTCCTTCGAGCAAGATTTGTTTTCTGGTAAGGAAAGTCACCATTGTGCTCCCATTGCCATCCACAGTGCAAATAGCACTGGCGTCTGTTCCCAGCAAGTACAGTGTGTCGGACTGAAGAGGAGCTACTGTTCTTGTCAGTTTCCTAAGCAGAGTTGAACTAGATATGGCCCGTGTGTGTAGGAAGCACAGTTCTTATGTTCTGAGCAAGCTCACTGTTCTGGCCCTATAGGAAACACAGTAGAGTAGAAGAGTGCTCTTTTCTCTAAAGCAGAGTGTGTTTCTTGTAAGGCCAGCTATCGTTTGTTTCCCAGTCCTAAATGGAGTTGAATCACATGCAGTTTCTGGTCCTACGAGCAAGAGTTGTTTTATGGAAAGAAGAGTCACTATTGTGCTCCAATTGCCATATACAGGACAAAGAGCACTGGCATCTGTTCCCAGCAAGTACAGTGTATTGGACTGAAGAGGATCTACTGTTCTTTCAGGTTCCTAAGCAGAATTGAACTAGATATGGCCGTGTGTGTAGGAAGCACAGTTCTTTTGTTCTGAGCAAGCTCACTCTTCGGACCCTATAGGAAACACAGAGGAGTAGAAGAGTGCGCTTTTCTCAAAAGCAGAGTGTGTTTCTTGTAAGGCGAGCTAGCGTTTGTTTCCCAGTCCTAAATGGAGTTGAATCACATGCAGTTTCTGGTACTATGAGCAAGAGTTGTTTTCTGGTAAGGAAAGTCACTATTGTGCTCCCATTGCCATACACAATGCAAATAGCACTCGCGTCTGTTCCCAGCGAGTACAGTGTATCGGACTGAAGAGGAACTACTTTTCTTGTCAGTTTCCTAAGCAGAGTTGAAGTAGATATGGCCCGTGTGTGTAGGAAGCACAGTTCTTATGTTCTGAGCAAGTTCACTGTTCTGGCCCTATAGGAAACACAGTAGAGTAGAAGAGTGCTCTTTTCTCAAAAGCGGAGTGTGTTCCTTGTAAGGCAAGCTAGCGTTTGTTTCTTAGTCCTAAATGGAGTTGAATCACATGCAGTTTCAGGTCCTACGAACAAGAGTTCTTTTCTGGTATGGAAAGTCACATTGCGCTCCCATTGCCATACACAGTGCAAATAGCACTCGTGTCTGTTCCCAGCAAGTACAGTGTATTGGACTGGATAGGTGCTACTGTTCTTGTCAGTTTCCTAAGCAGAGTTGAACTAGATATGATCCGTGTTTGTAGGAAGCACAGTTCTTTTGTTCTTTGCAAGCTCACTGTTTGGACCCCATAGGAAACACAGTAGAGCAGAAGAGTGCTCTTTTCTCTAAAGCAGAGTGTGTTACTTGTAAGGCGAGCTAGCGTTTGTTTCACAGTCCTAAATGGAGTTGAATCCCATGCAGTTTCTGGTACTACGAGCAAGAGTTGTTTTCTGGTAAAAAGTGTCACTATTGCGCTGCCATTGCCATACACAGGACAAATAGCACTGGCGTCTGTTCGCAGCAAGTACAGTATATTGGGCTGAAGAGGATCTATTGTTCTTGTCAGGTTCCTAAGCAGACTTGAACTAGATATGGCCGTGTGTGTAGGAAGCACAGTTTTTTTGTTCTGAGCAAGCTCAATGTTCGGACCCCATAGGAAACACAGTAGAGTAGAAGAGTGCTTTTTTATCAAAAGCAGAGTGTGTTTCTTTTAAGGCGAGCTAGCGTTTGTTTCCAATTCCTAAATGGAGTGGAATCACATGCAGTTTGTGTTCCTACGAGCAAGAGTTGTTTTCTGGTAAGGAAAGTCACTATTGTGCTCCCATTGCCATACACAGTGCAAATAGCCCTCCCATCTGTTCCCAGCAAGTACAGTGTATTGGAAAGAAGAGGAGCTACTGTTCTTCTCAGTTTCCTAAGCAGAGTTGAACTACATATGGCCCGTGTGTGTAGAAAGCACAGTTCTTTTTTTCTGAGCAAGCTCACTGTTCTGGCCCTATAGGAAACACAGTAGAGTAGAAGAGTGCTCTTTTGTCAAAAGCAGAGTGTGTTTGTGGTAAAGCGAGCTAGAGTTTGTTTCCCAGTCCTAAATGGAGTTGAATCACATGCAGTTTCTGGTCCACGAGCAAGAGTTGTTTTCTGGTAAGAAGAGTCACTATTGCGCTGCCATTGCCATACACAGGACAAATAGCATTGGCGTCTGTTCCCAGCAAGTACACTGTATTGGACTGAAGAGGATCTACTGTTCTTGTCAGGTTCCTAAGGAGACTTGAACTAGATATGGCCGTGTGTGTAGGAAGCACAGTTTTTTTGTTCTGAGCAAGCTCACTTTTCGGAACACATCGGAAACACAGTAGAGTAGAAGAGTGCTCTTTTCTCAAAAGCAGAGTGTGTTTCTTGGACGTCGAGCTATCATTTGTTTCCCAGTCCTAAATGGAGTTGAGTCACATGCAGTTTTTTGTCCTATGAGCAAGAGTTGTTTTCTGGTAAGACAAGTCACTATTGGGCTCCAATTGCCATACACAGTGCAAATAGCACTCGCGTCTGTTCCCTTCAAGTACAGTGTATTGGACTGAAGAGGATCTACTGTTCTTGTCAGTTTCCTAAGCAGAGTTGAACTAGGTATGGCCCGTGTGTGTAGGAAGCACAGTTCTTTTGTTCTGAGCAAGCTCACTGTTCAGACCCCATAGGAAGCACAGTAGAGTAGAAGAGTGCTCTTTTCTCTAAAGCAGAGTGTGTTTCTTGTAAGGCGAGCTACCTTTTGTTTCCCAGTCCTAAATGGAGTGGAATCACATGCAGTTTCTGGTCCTACGAGCAAGAGTTGTTTTCTGGTAAAGAAAGTCACTATTGCGCTCCCATTGCCATACACAGTGCAAATATCCCTCGCGTCTCTTCCCAGCAAGTACAGTGTATTGGACTGAAGAGGAGCTACTGTTCTTCTCAGTTTCCTAAGCAGAGTTGAACTAGATATGGCCCGTTTGTGTAGGAAGCACAGTTCTTTCTTTCTGAGCAAGCTCACTGTTCTGGCCCTATAGGAAACACAGTAGAGTAGAAGAGTGCTCTTTTGTCAAAAGCAGAGTGTGTTTCTTCTAAAGCGAGCTAGAGTTTGTTTCCCAGGCCTAAATGGAGTTGAATCACATGCAGGTTCTGGTACTACGAGCAAGAGTTGTTTTCTGGTAAGAATAGTCACTATTGCGCTGCCATTGCCATACACAGGACAAATAGCACTGGAGTCTGTTCCCAGCAAGTACAGTGTATTGGACTGAAGAGGAGCTACTGTTCTTGTCAGGTTCCTAAGCAGACTTGAACTAGATATGGCCGTGTGTGTAGGAAGCACAGTTTTTTTGTTCTCAGCAAGCTCACTGTTCGGAACACATATGAAACACAGTAGAGTAGAAGAGTGCTCTTTTCTCAAAAGCAGAGTGTGTTTCATGTAAGGCGAGCTAGCATTTGTTTCCCAGTCCTAAATGGAGTTGATTCACATGCAGTTTCTGGTCCATGAGCAAGAGTTGTTTTCTGGTAAGAAGAGTCAGTATTGCGCTGCCATTGCCATACACAGGACAAATAGCACTGGCATCTGTTCCCAGCAAGTACAGTGTATTGGACTGAAGAGGATCTACTGTTCTTGTCAGGTTCCTAAGCAGACTTGAACTAGATATGGCCATGTGTGTAGGAAGCACAGTTTTTTTGTTCTGAGCAAGCTCACTTTTCGGAACACATAGGAAACACAGTAGAGTAGAAGAGTGCTCTTTTCTCAAAAGCAGAGTGTGTTTCTTAAAAGTCGAGCTAGCGTTTGTTTCCCAGTCCTAAATGGAGTTGAGTCACATGCAGTTTTTTGTCCTACGAGCAAGAGTTGTTTTCTGGTAAGACAAGTCAATATTGGGCTCCAATTGCCATCCACAGTGCAAATAGCACTCGCTTCTGTTCCCCGCAAGTACATTGTATTGGACTGAATAGGAGCTACTGTTCTTGTAAGTTTACTAAGCAGAGTTGAACTAGATATGATCCGTGTGTGTAGGAAGCACAGTTCTTTGGTTCTGAGCAAGCTCACTGTTTGGACCCCATAAGAAACACAGTAGAGTAGAAGAGTGCTCTTTTCTCAAAAGCAGAGTGTGTTTCATATAAGGCGAGCTAGCATTTGTTTCTCAGTCCTAAATGGAGTTGAATCACATGCAGTTTCTGGTCCTACGAGCAATAGTTGTTTTCTGGTAAGGAAAGTCACTATTGCGTTCCCATTGCCATACACAGTGCAAATAGCACTCGCGTCTGTTCCCAGGAAGTACAGTGTATCAGACTGAAGAGGAGCTACTGTTCTTGTCAGTTTCCTAAGCAGAGTTGAACTAGATATGGCCCCTGTGTTTAGGAAGCACAGTTCTTTTGTTCTGAGCAAACTCACTGTTCGTACCCCATAGGAAACACAGTAGAGTAGAAGAGTGCTCTTTTCTCAAAAGCAGAGTGTGTTTCATGGAAGGCAAGCTAGCATTTGTTTCTCAGTCCTAAATGGAGTTGAATCATATGCAGTTTCTGGTCCTACGAGCAAAAGTTGTTTTCTGGTAAGGAAAGTCACTATTGTGCTCCCATTGCGATCCACAGTGCAAATAGCACTGGCGTCTGTTCCCAGCAAGTACAGTGTATCAAACTGAAGAGGAGCTATTGTTCTTGTCAGTTTCCGAAGCAGAGTTGAACTAGATATGGGCCGTGTGTGTAGGAAGCACAGTTTTTTTTTCTGAGCAAGCTCACTGTTCTGGCCCTATAAGAAACACAGTAGAGTAGAAGAGTGCTCTTTTCTCTAAAGCAGAGTGTGTTTCTTGTAAGGCGAGCTATCGTTTGTTTCCCAGTCCTAAATGGAGTTGAATCACATGCAGTTTCTGGTCCTACGAGCAAGAGTTGTTTTATGGTAAGAAGAGTCACTATTGTGCTCCAATTGCCATATACAGGACAAAGAGCACTGGCGTCTGTTCCCAGCAAGTACAGTGTATTGGACTGAAGAGGATCTACTGTTCTTGTCAGGTTCCTAAGCAGACTTGAACTAGATATGGCCGTGTGTGTAGGAAGCACAGTTTTTTTGTTCTGAGCAAGCTCACTTTTCGGAACACATAGGAAACACAGTAGAGTAGAAGAGTGCTCTTTTCTCAAAAGCAGAGTGTGTTTCTTAAAAGTCGAGCTAGCGTTTGTTTCCCAGTCCTAAATGGAGTTGAGTCACATGCAGTTTTTTGTCCTACGAGCAAGAGTTGTTTTCTGGTAAAAACAAGTCAATATTGGGCTCCAATTGCCATACACAGTGCAAATAGCACTCGCGTCTGTTCCCAGCGAGTACAGTGTATCAGACTTTAGAGGAGCTACTTTTCTTGTCAGTTTCCTAAGCAGAGTTGAAGTAGATATGGCCCGTGTGTGTAGGAAGCACAGTTCTTATGTTCTGAGCAAGTTCACTGTTCTGGCCCTATAGGAAACATAGTAGAGTAGAAGAGTGCTCTTTTCTCTAAAGCAGAGTGTGTTACTTGTAAGGCAAGCTAGCGTTTGTTTCGAAGTCCTAAATGGAGTTGAATCCCATGCAGTTTCTGGTACTAAGAGCAAGAGTTGTTTTCTGGTAAAAAGTGTCACTCTTGCGCTGCCATTGCCATACACAGGACAAATAGCACTGGCGTCTGTTCGCAGCAAGTACAGTATATTGGGCTGAAGAGGATCTATTGTTCTTGTCAGGTTCCTAAGCAGACTTGAACTAGATATGGCCGTGTGTGTAGGAAGCACAGTTTTTTTCTTTTGAGCAAGCTCAATGTTCGGACCCCATAGGAAACACAGTAAAGTAGAAGAGTGCTTTTTTCTCAAAAGCAGAGTGTGTTTCTTTTAAGGCGAGCTAGCGTTTTTTTCCCATTCCTAAATGGAGTGGAATCACATGCAGTTTGTGTTCCTACGAGCAAGAGTTTTTTTCTGGTAAGGAAAGTCACTATTGTGCTCCCATTGCCATACACAGTGCAAATAGCCCTCCCATCTGTTCCCAGCAAGTACAGTGTATTGGAAAGAAGAGGAGCTACTGTTCTTCTCAGTTTCCTAAGCAGAGTTGAACTACATATGTCCCGTGTGTGTAGAAAGCACAGTTCGTTTTTTCTGAGCAAGCTCACTGTTCTGGCCCTGTAGGAAACACAGTAGAGTAGAAGAGTGCTCTTTTTTCTAAAGCAGAGTGTGTTTCTTGTAAGGCGAGCTACCGTTTGTTTCCCAGTCCTAAATGGAGTGGAATCATATGCAGTTTCTGGTCCTATGAGCAAGAGTTGTTTTCTGGTAAAGAAAGTCACTATTGCGATCCCATTTCCATACACAGTGCAAATAGCCCTCGCGTCTCTTCCCAGCAAGTACAGTGTATTAGACTGAAGAGGATCTGCTGTTCTTGTCAGGTTCCTAAGCAGAGTTGAACTAGATATGGCCGTGTGTGTAGGAAGCACAGTTTTTTTGTTCTCAGCAAGCTCACTGTTCGGAACACATAGGAAACACAGTAGAGTAGAATAGTGCTCTTTTCTCAAAAGCAGAGTGTGTTTCATGTAAGGCGAGCTAGCATTTGTTTCCCAGTCCTAAATGGAGTTGAATCACATGCAGTTTCTGGTCCTATGAGCAAGAGTTGTTTTCTGGTAAGAAGAGTCACTATTGCGCTGCCATTGCCATACACAGGACAAATAGCACTGGCGTCTGTTCCCAGCAAGTACAGTGTATTGGACTGAAGAGGATCTACTGTTCTTGTCAGGTTCATAAGCAGACTTGAACTAGATATGGCCGTGTGTGTAGGAAGCACAGTTTTTTTGTTCTGAGCAAGCTCACTTTTCGGAACACATAGGAAACACAGTAGAGTAGAAGAGTTCTCTTTTCTAAAAAAAAGAATGTGTTTCATGTAAGGCGAGCTAGCATTTGTTTCTCAGTCCTAAATAGAGTTGAATCATATGCAGTTTCTGGTCCTACGAGCAAGAGTTGTTTTCTGGTAAGGAAAGTCACTATTGTGCTCCCATTGCCATCCACAGTGCAAATAGCACTGGCGTCTGTTCCCAGCAAGTACAGTGTATTGGACTGAAGAGGATCTACTGTTCTTTCAGGTTCCTAAGCAGAATTGAACTAGATATGGCCGTGTGTAGGAAGCACAGTTCTTTTGTTCTGAGCAAGCTTACTGTTCGGACCCTATAGGAAACACAGTAGAGTAGAAGAGTGCGCTTTTCTCAAAAGCAGAGTGTGTTTCTTGTAAGGCGAGCTAGCGTTTGTTTCCCAATCCTAAATGGAGTTGAGTCACATGCAGTTTCTAGTCCTATGAGCAAGAGTTGTTTTCTGGTAAGGAAAGTCACTATTACGCTCCCATTGCCATACACAGTGCAAATAGCACTCCCGTCTGTTCCCAGCGAGTACAGTGTATCGGACTGAAGAGGAGCTACTTTTCTTGTCAGTTTCCTAAGCAGAGTTGAACTAGATATGGCCCGTGTGTGTAGGAAGCACAGTTCTTATGTTCTGAGCAAGCTCACTGTTCTGGCCCTATAAGAAACACAGTAGAGTAGAAGAGTGCTCTTTTCTCAAAAGCAGAGTGTGTTTCTTGTAAGGCGAGCTAGCGCTTGTTTCCTAGTCCTAAATGAAGTTGAATCACATGCACTTTCAGGTCCTACGATCAAGAGTTCTTTTCTGGTAAGGAAAGTCACATTGCGCTCCCATTGCCATACACAGTGCAAATAGCACTCGTGTCTGTTCCCAGCAAGTACAGTGTATTGGACTGGATAGGTGCTACTGTTCTTGTCAGTTTCCTAAGCAGAGTTGAACTAGATATGATCCGTGTTTGTAGGAAGCACAGTTCTTTTGTTCTTTGCAAGCTCACTGTTTGGACCCCATAGGAAACACAGTAGAGTAGAACAGTGCTTTTTTCTCAAAAGCAGAGTGTGTTTCTTTTAAGGCGAGCTAGCGTTTGTTTCCCATTCCTAAATGGAGTGGAATCACATGCAGTTTGAGTTCCTACGAGCAAGAGTTGTTTTCTGGTAAGGAAAGTCACTATTGTGCTCCCATTGCCATACACAGTGCAAATAGCCCTCCCATCTGTTCCCAGCAAGTACAGTGTATTGGAAAGAAGAGGAGCTACTGTTCTTCTCAGTTTACTAAGCAGAGTTGAACTATATATGGCCCCTGTGTGTAGGAAGCACAGTTCTTTTTTTCTGAGCAAGCTCACTGATCTGGCCCTATAGGAAACACAGTAGAGAAGAAGAGTGCTCTTTTCTCAAAAAGCAGAGTGTGTTTTTTGGAAAGCGAGCTAGAGTTTGTTTCCAAGTCCTAAATGGAGTTGAATCACATGCAGTTTCTGGTCCACGAGCAAGAGTTGTTTTCTGGTAAGAAGAGTCACTATTGCGCTGCCATTGCCATACACAGGACAAATAGCATTGGCGTCTGTTCGCAGCAAGTACACTGTATTTGACTGAAGAGGATCTACTGTTCTTGTCAGGTTCCTAAGCAGACTTGAACTAGATATGGCCGTGTGTGTAGGAAGCACAGTTTTTTTGTTCTGAGCAAGCTCACTTTTCCGAACACTTAGGAAACACAGTAGAGTAGAAGAGTGCTCTTTTCTCAAAAGCAGAGTGTGTTTCTTGGACGTCGAGCTAGCATTTGTTTCCCAGTCCTAAATGGAGTTGAGTCACATGCAGTTTTTTGTCCTACGAGCAAGAGTTGTTTTCTGGTAAGACGAGTCACTATTGTGCTCTAATTGCCATACACAGTGCAAATAGCACTCCCGTCTCTTCCCCGCAAGTACAGTGTATTGGACTGAAAAGGAGCTACTGTTCTTGTCAGTTTCCTAAGCAAAGTTGAACTAGATATGGCCCTTGTGTGTAGGAAGCACAGTTCTTTTGTTCTGAGCAAGCTCACTGTTTGGACCCCATAGGAAACACAGTAGAGTAGAAGAGTGCTCTTTTCTCAAAAGCAGAGAGTTTTTCATGTAAGGCGATCTAGCATTTGTTTCCCAGTCCTAAACGGAGTTTAATCACATGCAGTTTTTGGTCCTAGGAGCAAGAGTTGTTTTCTGGTAAGGAAAGTCACTATTGCGCTCCCATTGCCAAACACAGTGCAAATAGCCCTCCCACCTGTTCCCAGCAAGTACAGTGTATTGGACTGAAGAGGAGCTACTGTTCTTCTCAGTTTCCTAAGCAGAATTGAACTAAATATGGCCATGTGTGTAGGAAGCACAGTTCTTTTGTTCTGAGCATGCTCACTGTTCTGGCCCTATAGGATACACAGTAGAGTAGAAGTTTGCTCTTTTCTCTAAAGCAGAGTGTGTTTCTTGTAAGGCGAGGTAGCGTTTGTTTTCCAGTCCTAAATGGAGTTGAATCACATGCAGTTTCTAGTCCTACGAGCAAGAGTTGTTTTATGGTAAGAAGAGTCACTTTTGCGCTGCCATTGCCATACACAGGACAAATAGCACTGGCGTCTGTTCCCAGCAAGTACAGTGTATTGGACTGAAGAGGATCTACTGTTCTTGTCACGTTCCTAAGCAGAATTGAACTAGATATGGCCGTGTGTGTAGGAAGCACAGTTCTTTTGTTCTGAGCAAGTTCAGTGTTCGGACTCCATAGGAAACACAGTAGAGTAGAAGAGTGCTCTTTTCTCAAAAGCAGAGTGTGTTTTTTGTAAGGCGAGCTACCGTTTGTTTCCCAGTCCTAAACGGAGTTGAGTCACATGCAGTTTTTGGTCCTACGAGCAAGAGTTGTTTTCTGGTAAGACGAGTCACTATTGTGCTCCAATTGCCATACACAGTGCAAGTAGCACTCGCGTCTGTTCTCAGCAAGTACAGTGTATTGGACTGAAGAGGAGCTACTGTTCTTGTCAGTTTCCTAAGCAGAGTTGAACTAGATGTGGCCCGTGTGTGAAGGAAGCACAGTTATTATGTTCTGAGCAAGCTCACTGTTCTGGCCCTATAGGAAACACAGTAGAGAAGAAGAGTGCTCTTTTCTCTAAAGCAGAGTGTGTTTCTTGTAAGGTGAGCTCGCGTTTGTTTTCCAGTCCTAAATGGAGTTGAGTCACAGGCAGTTTCTGGTCCTAAGATCAAGAGTTGTTTTCTGGTAAGAAGAGTCACTATTGTGCTCCAAATGCCATACACAGTGCAAATAGCACTCGCGTCTGTTCCCAGCAAGCACAGTGTATCAGACTGAATAGGAGCTACTGTTCTTGTCAGTTTCCTAAGCAGAGTGGAACTAGATATGGTCCATGTGTGTAGGAAGCACAGTTCTTTTGTTCTGAGCAAGATCACTGTTTGGACCCCATAGAAAACACAGTGGAGTAGAAGAGTGCTCTTTTCTCAAAAGCAGAGTGTGTTTCTTGTAAGGCGATCTAGCGTTTGTTTCCCAGTTTTAAATGGAGTTGAATCACATGCAGTTTCTATTCCTATGAGCAAGAGTTGTTTTCTGGTAAGAAGAGTCACTATAACGCTCCCATTGCCATACACAGGACAAATAAGACTCGCGTTTGTTCCCAGCAAGTACAGTGTATTGGACTGAATAGGAACTACTGTTCTTGTCAGTTTCCTAAGCAGAGTTGAACTACATATGGTCCGTGTGTGTAGGAAGCACAGTTCTTTTGTTCTGAGCAAGCTCACTGTTTGGACCCCATAGGAAACACAGTAGAGTAGAAGAGTGCTCTTTTCTCAAAAGCAGAGTGTGTTTCTTGTAATGCGAGCTAGCGTTTGTTTCCCAGTCCTAAATGGAGTTGAGTCACATGGAGTTTTTTGTCCTACGAGCAAGAGTTGTTTTCTGGTAAGACGAGTCACTATTGTGCTCCAATTGCCATACACAGTACAAATAGCACTCGCGTCTCTTCCGCGCAAGTACAGTGTATTGGACTGAAAAGGAGCTACTGTTCTTGTCAGTTTCCTAAGCAAAGTTGAACTAGATATGGCCCTTGTGTGTAGGAAGCACAGTTCTTTTGTTCTGAGCAAGCTCACTGTTTGGACCCCATAGGAAACACAGTAGAGTAGAAGAGTGCTCTTTTCTCAAAAGCAGAGAGTTTTTCATGTAAGGCGATCTAGCATTTGTTTCCCAGTCCTAAACGGAGTTTAATCACATGCAGTTTTTGGTCCTAGGAGCAAGAGTTGTTTTCTGGTAAGGAAAGTCACTATTGCGCTCCCATTGCCAAACACAGTGCAAATAGCCCTCCCACCTGTTCCCAGCAAGTACAGTGTATTGGACTGAAGAGGAGCTACTGTTCTTCTCAGTTTCCTAAGCAGAATTGAACTAAATATGGCCATGTGTGTAGGAAGCACAGTTCTTTTGTTCTGAGCATGCTCACTGTTCTGGCCCTATAGGATACACAGTAGAGTAGAAGTTTGCTCTTTTCTCTAAAGCAGAGTGTGTTTCTTGTAAGGCGAGGTAGCGTTTGTTTTCCAGTCCTAAATGGAGTTGAATCACATGCAGTTTCTAGTCCTACGAGCAAGAGTTGTTTTATGGTAAGAAGAGTCACTTTTGCGCTGCCATTGCCATACACAGGACAAATAGCACTGGCGTCTGTTCCCAGCAAGTACAGTGTATTGGACTGAAGAGGATCTACTGTTCTTGTCACGTTCCTAAGCAGAATTGAACTAGATATGGCCGTGTGTGTAGGAAGCACAGTTCTTTTGTTCTGAGCAAGTTCAGTGTTCGGACTCCATAGGAAACACAGTAGAGTAGAAGAGTGCTCTTTTCTCAAAAGCAGAGTATGTTTTTTGTAAGGCGAGCTACCGTTTGTTTCCCAGTCCTAAACGGAGTTGAGTCACATGCAGTTTTTTGTCCTACGAGCAAGATTTTTTTTCTGGTAAGACGAGTCACTATTGTGCTCCAATTGCCATACGCAGTGCAAATAGCACACGCGTCTCTTCCCCGCAAGTACAGTGTATTGGACTGAAGAGGAGCTACTGTTCTTGTCAGTTTCCGAAGCAGAGTTGAAGTAGATATGGACCTTGTGTGTAGGAAGCACAGTTCTTTTGTTCTGAGCAAGCTCACTGTTCGGACCCCATAGGAAACACAGTAGAGTAGAAGAGTGCTCTTTTCTAAAAAGCAGAGTGTGTTTCATGTAAGGCGAGCTAGCATTTGTTTCCCAGACCTAAATGGAGTTGAATCACATGGAGTTTCTGGTCCTACAAGCAAGAGTTGTTTTATGGTAAGGAAAGTCACTATTGTGCTCCCATTGCCCCACCCAAGGCAAATAGCACTCGCGTCTTTTCCCAGCAAGTACAGTGTATTGGACTCAATAGGAGCTACTGTTCTTGTCAGTTTACTAAGCAGAGTTGAACTAGATATGGTCCGTGTGTGTAGGAAGCACAGTTCTTTTGTTCTGAGCAAGCTCACTGTTTGGACCCCATAGGAAACACAGTAGAGTAGAAGAGTGCTCTTTTCTCTAAAGCAGAGTGTGTTTCTTGTAAGGCGAGCTACCGTTTGTTTCCCAGTCCTAAATGGAGTGGAATCACATGCAGTTTCTGGTCCTACGAGCAAGAGTTGTTTTCTGGTAAAGAAAGTCACTATTGCGCTCCCATTGCCATACACAGTGCAAATAGCCCTCCCGTCTGTTCACAGCAAGTACAGTGTATTGGACTGAAGAGGAGCTACTGTTCTTCTCAGTTTCCTAAGAAGAGTTGAACTAGGTATGGCCCGTGTGTGTAGGATGCTCAGTTCTTTTTTTCTGAGCAAGCTCACTGTTCTGGCACTATGGGAAGCACAGTAGAGTAGAAGAGTGCTCTTTTCTCAAAAGCAGAGTTTGTTTCTTGGAAGTCGAGCTAGTGTTTGTTTCCCAGTCCTAAATGGAGTTGAGTCACATGCAGTTTTTGGTCCTACGAGCAAGAGTTGTTTTCTGGTAAGACGAGTCACTATTGTGCTCCAATTGCCATACACAGTGCAAGTAGCACTCGCGTCTGTTCTCAGCAAGTACAGTGTATTGGACTGAAGAGGAGCTACTGTTCTTGTCAGTTTCCTAAGCAGAGTTGAACTAGATGTGGCCCGTGTGTGAAGGAAGCACAGTTATTATGTTCTGAGCAAGCTCACTGTTCTGGCCCTATAGGAAACACAGTAGAGAAGAAGAGTGCTCTTTTCTCTAAAGCAGAGTGTGTTTCTTGTAAGGTGAGCTCGCGTTTGTTTTCCAGTCCTAAATGGAGTTGAGTCACAGGCAGTTTCTGGTCCTAAGATCAAGAGTTGTTTTCTGGTAAGAAGAGTCACTATTGTGCTCCAAATGCCATACACAGTGCAAATAGCACTCGCGTCTGTTCCCAGCAAGCACAGTGTATCAGACTGAATAGGAGCTACTGTTCTTGTCAGTTTCCTAAGCAGAGTGGAACTAGATATGGTCCATGTGTGTAGGAAGCACAGTTCTTTTGTTCTGAGCAAGATCACTGTTTGGACCCCATAGAAAACACAGTGGAGTAGAAGAGTGCTCTTTTCTCAAAAGCAGAGTGTGTTTCTTGTAAGGCGATCTAGCGTTTGTTTCCCAGTTTTAAATGGAGTTGAATCACATGCAGTTTCTATTCCTATGAGCAAGAGTTGTTTTCTGGTAAGAAGAGTCACTATAACGCTCCCATTGCCATACACAGGACAAATAAGACTCGCGTTTGTTCCCAGCAAGTACAGTGTATTGGACTGAATAGGAACTACTGTTCTTGTCAGTTTCCTAAGCAGAGTTGAACTACATATGGTCCGTGTGTGTAGGAAGCACAGTTCTTTTGTTCTGAGCAAGCTCACTGTTTGGACCCCATAGGAAACACAGTAGAGTAGAAGAGTGCTCTTTTCTCAAAAGCAGAGTGTGTTTCTTGTAATGCGAGCTAGCGTTTGTTTCCCAGTCCTAAATGGAGTTGAGTCACATGGAGTTTTTTGTCCTACGAGCAAGAGTTGTTTTCTGGTAAGACGAGTCACTATTGTGCTCCAATTGCCATACACAGTACAAATAGCACTCGCGTCTCTTCCGCGCAAGTACAGTGTATTGGACTGAAGAGGAGCTACTGTTCTTGTCAGTTTCCTAAGCAGAGTTTAATTAAATATGTCCCATGTGTATAGGAAGCACAGTTCTTTTGTACTGAGCAAGCTCACTGATCGGACCCCATAGGAAAAAGAGTAAAGTAGAAGAGTGCTCTTTTCTCAAAAGCAGAGTGTGTTTCTTGTAAGGCAAGCTAGAGTTTGTATCCCAGTCCTAAATGGAGTTGAATCACATGCAGTTTTTGGTCCTAGGAGTAAGAGTTGTTTTCTGGTAAGGAAAGTCACTATTGTGCTCCCATTGCCATACACAGTGCAAATAGCACTCGCGTCTGTTCCCAGCAAGTACAGTGTATTGGACTGAAGAGGATCTTCTGTTCTTTTCAGTTTCCTAAGGAGAGTTGAACTAGATATGGTCCATGTGTGTAGGAAGCACAGTTCTTTGTTCTGAGCAAGCTCACTGTTTGGACCCCATAGGAAACACAGTAGAGTAGAAGAGTGCTCTTTTCTCAAAAACAGAGAGTGTTTCATGTAAGGCGAGCTAGCATTTTTTTCCCACTCCTAAACGGAGTTGAATCACATGCAGTTTCTGGTCCTACGAGCAAGAGTTGTTTTCTAGTAAGGAAAGTCACTATTGCGCTCCCTTTGCCATACACAGGGCAAATAGCACTCGCGTCTGTTCCCAGCAAGTACAGTGTATCGGACTGAAGAGGAGCTACTGTTCTTGTCAGTTTCCTAAGCAGAGTTGAACTAGATATGGTCCATGTGTGTAGGAAGCACAGTTCTTTGTTCTGAGCAAGCTCACTGTTTGGACCGCATAGGAAACACAGTAGAGTAGAAGAGTGCTCTTTTCTCAAAATCAGAGAGTGTTTCATGTAAGGCGAGCTAGCATTTGTTTCTCAGTCCTAAACGGAGTTGAATCACATGTAGTTTCTGTTCCTACGAGCAAGAGTTGTTTTATGATAAGAATAGTCACTATTGCGCTGCCATTGCCATACACAGGACAAATAGCCCTGGCGTCTGTTCCCAGCAGTACAGTGTATTGGACTGAAGAGGAGCTACTTTTCTTGTCAGGTTCCTAAGCAGAATTGAACTAGATATGGCTGTGTGTATAGGAAGCACAGTTCTTTTGTTCTGAGAAAGCTCACTGTTCGGACCCCATAGGAAACACAATAGAGTAGAAGAGTGCTCTTTTCTCTAAAGCAGAGTGTGTTTCTTGTAACGCAAGCTAGCGTTTGTTTCCTAGACCTAAATGGAGTTGAGTCACATGCAGTTTTTTTTCCTACGAGCAAGAGTTGTTTTCTGGTAAGACGAGTCACTATTGTGCTCCAATTGCCATACACAGTGCAAATAGCACTCTAGACTCTTCACCGCAAATACAGTGTATTGGACTGAAGAGGAGCTACTGTTCTTGTCAGTTTCCTAAGCAGAGTTGAACTAGATATGGTCGATGTGTGTAGGAAGCACAGTTCTTTTGTTCTGAGCAAGCTCACTGTTTGGACCCCATAGGAAACACAGTAGAGTAGAAGAGTGCTCTTTTCTCAGAAGCAGAGTGTGTTTCTTGTAAGGCGAGCTAGCATTTGTTTCCCAGTCCTAAATGGCGTTGAATCACATGCAGTGTGTGGTCCTACGAGCAAGAGTTGTTTTCTGGTAAGGAAAGCCACTATTGCGCTCTCATTGCCATACACAGTGCAAATAGCACTCGCGTCTGTTCCCAACAAGTACAGTGTATTGGACTGAAGAGGAGCTACTGTTCTTGTCAGTCTCCTAAGCAGAGTTGAACTAGATTGGCCCGTGTGTCGAGGAAGCACAGTTCATTTGTTCTGAGCAAGCTCACTGTTCTGGCCCTATAGGAAAAACAGTAGAGTAGAAGAGTGCTCTTTTCTCAAAAACAAAGTGTGTTTCTTGTAAGGCGAGCTAGAGTTTGTTTCCCAGTCCTAAATGGAGTTGAGTCACATGCAGTTTTTTGTCCAATGAGCAAGATTTGTTTTCTGGTAAGACGAGTCACTATTGTGCTCCAATTGCCATACACAGTGCAAGTAGCACTCGCGTCTGTTCTCAGCAAGTACAGTGTATCGGACTGAAGAGGAGCTTCTGTTCTTGTCAGTTTCCTAAGCAGAGTTGAACTAGATGTGGCCCGTGTGTGAAGGAAGCACAGTTATTATGTTCTGAGCAAGCTCACTGTTCTGGCCCTATAGGAAACACTGTAGAGAAGAAGAGTGCTCTTTTCTCAAAAGCAGAGTGTGTTTCTTGTAATGCGAGCTAGCGTTTGTTTCCCAGTCCTAAATGGAGTTGAATCACATGCAGTTTCTGGTCCTACGAGCAAGAGTTGTTTTATGATAAGAATAGTCACTATTGCGCTGTCATTGCCATACACAGGACAAATAGCACTGGCTTCTGTTCCCAGCAGTACAGTGTATTGGACTGAAGAGGAGCTACTGTTCTTGTCAGGTTCCTAAGCAGAATTGAACTAGATATGGCTGTGTGTGTAGGAAGCACAGTTCTTTTGTTCTGAGAAAGCTCACTGTTCGGACACCATAGGAAACACAGTAGAGTAGAAGAGTGCTCTTTTCTCAAAAGCAGAGTGTGTTTCTTGTAAGGTGAGCTAGCGTTTGTTTCCTAGACCTAAGTGGAGATGAGTCACATGGAGTTTTTTGTCCTACGAGCAAGAGTTGTTTTCTGGTAAGACGAGTCACTATTGTGCTCCAATTGCCATACACAGTGCAAATAGCACTCGCGTCTCTTCCGCGCAAGTACAGTGTATTGGACTGAAGAGGAGCTACTGTTCTTGTCAGTTTCCTAAGCAGAGTTGAACTAGATATGGTCGATGTGTGTAGGAAGCACAGTTCTTTTGTTCTGAGCAAGATCACTGTTTGGACCCCATAGGAAACACAGTAGAGTAGAAGAGTGCTCTTTTCTCTGAAGCAGAGTGTGTTTCTTGTAATGCGAGCTAGCATTTGTTTCCCAGTCCTAAATGGCGTTGAAACACATGCAGTGTGTGGTCCTATGAGGAAGAGTTGTTTTCTGGTAAGGAAAGTCACTATTGTGCTCCCTTTGTTATACACAGGGCAAATAGCACTCGCGTCTGTTCCCTGCAAGTACAGTGTATCGGACTTAAGGGGAGCTACTGTTCTTATAAGTTTCCTAAGCAGAGTTGAACTAGATATGGTCCATGTGTGTAGGAAGCACAGTTCTTTTGTTCTGAGCAAGCTCACTGTTTGGACCCCATAGGAAACACAGTAGAGTAGAAGAGTGCTCTTTTCTCAAAAGAAGAGTGTGTTTCTTGTAAGGCGAGCTAGCGTTTGTTTCCCAGTCCTAAATGGAGTTGAAACACATGCAGTTTCTGGTCCTATGAGCAAGAGTTTTTTTCTGGTAAGGAAAGTCACTATTGCTCTCCCATTGCCATACACAGTGCAAATAGCACTCGCGTCTGTTCCCAGCAAATACAGTGTATTGGTCTAAAGAGGAGCTACTGTTCTTGTGAGGTTCTTAAGCAGAGTTGAACTACATATGGTCCGTGTGTGTAGGAAGCACAGTTCTTTTGTTCTGAGCAAGGTCTCTGTTTGGACCCCATAGGAAACACAGTAGAGAAGAAGAGTGCTCTTTTCTCTAAAGCAGAGTGTGTTTCTTGTAAAGCGAGCTAGCGTTTGTTACCCAGTCCTAAATGGAGTTGAATCACATGCAGTTTCTGGTCCTACGAGCAAGAGTGGTTTTCTGGTAAGGAAAGTCACTATTGCGCTCCCATTGCCATACACAGTGCAAATAGCACTCCTGTCTGTTCCCAGCAAGTACAGTGTATTTGACTGAAGAGGAGCTACTGTTCTTGTCAGTCTCCTAAGCAGAGTTGAACTAGATATGGCCCGTGTGTCGAGGAAGCACAATTCATTTGTTCTGAGCAAGCTCACTGTTTGGACCCCATAGGAAACACAGTAGAGTAGAAGAGTGCTCTTTTCTCTAAAGCATAGTGTGTTTCTTGTAAGTGGCGCGAGCGTTTGTTTCCCAGTCCTAAATGGGGTTGAATCACATGCAGTTTGTGGTCCTACGAGCAAGAGTTGTTTTCTGGTAGGAAAGTCACTATTGCGCTCCCATTGCCATACACAGTGCAAACAGCACTCGCGTCTGTTCCCAGCAATTGCAGTGTATCGGACTGAAGTGGAGCTACTGTTCTTGTCAGTTTCCTAAGCAGAGTTGAACTAGATGTGGCCCATGTGTGTAGGAAGCACAGTTCTTTTGTTCTGAGCAAGCTCACTGTTCGGACCCCATAGGAAACACAGTAGAATAGAAGAGTGCTCTTTTCTCAAAAGCAGAGTGTGTTTCATGAAAGGCGAGCTAGCATTTGTTTCCCAGTCCTAAATGGAGTTGAATCACAAGAAGTTTCTGGTCCTACGAGCAACAGTTGTTCTCTGGTAGGAAAGTCACTATTGCGCTCCCATTGCCATACACAGTGCAAATAGCACTCGCGTCTGTTCCCAGCAAGTACAGTGTATCGGACTGAAGAGGAGCTACTGTTCTTGTCAGTTTCCTAAGCAGATTGAACTAGATATGGCCCGTGTGTGTAGGAAGCACAGTTCTTTTGTTCTGAGCAAGCTCACTGTTCTGGCCCTATAAGAAACACAGTGGAGTAGATAAGTGCTCTTTTATCGAAAGCAGAATGTGTTTCTTGTAAGGCGAGCTACCGTTTGTTTCCCAGTCCTAAATGGAGTTGAATCACATACAGTTTCTGGTCCTACGTGCAAGAATTGTTTTAAGGTAAGATGAGTCACTATTGCGCAGCCATTGTCATACACAGGACAAATTGCCCTGGCGTCTGTTCCCAGCAAGTACAGTGTATTGGACTGAAGAGGATCTACTGTTCTTGTCAGGTTCCTAAGCAGAATTGAACTAGATATGGCCTTGTGTGCAGGAAGTACAGTTCTTTTGTTCTGAGCATGCTCACTGTTCGGACCCCATAGGAAACACAGTAGAGTAGAAGAGTGCTCTTTTCTCAAAAGCAGAGTGTGTTTCTTGTAAGGCGAGCTAGCGTTTGTTTCCCAGTCCTAAATGGAGTTGAGTCACATGCAGTTTTTTGTCCTACGAGGAAGAGTTGTTTTCTGGTAAGACGAGTCACTATTGTGCTCCAATTGCCATACACAGTGCAAATAGCACTCGCGTCTCTTCCCCGAAAGTACAGAATATTGGACTGAATAGGTGCTAATGTTCTTGTCAGTTTCCTAAGCAGACTTGAACTAGATATGGCCGTGTGTGTAGGAAGCACAGTTTTTTTTGTTCTGAGCAAGCTCACTGTTCAGACCCCATTGAAAACACAGTAGAGTAGAAGAGTGCTCTTTTCTCAAAAGCAGAGTGTGTTTCTTGTAAGGCGAGCTAGCGTTTGTTTCCCAGTCCTAAATGGAGTTGAATCACATGCAGTTTTTGGTCCTACGAGCAAGAGTTTATTTCTGGTAAGGAAAGTCACTATTGGGCTCCCATTGCCATACACAGGGCAAATAGCTCTGGCGTCTGTTCCCAGCATGTACAGTGTATTGGACTGAAGAGGTTCCACTGTTCTTGTCAGTTTCCTAAGCAGAGTTGAACTAGATATGGCCCGTGTGTGTAGGAAGCACAGTTCTTTTGTTCTGAGCAAGCTCACTGTTCTGGCCCTATAGGAAACAGAGTACAGTAGAAGAGTGCTCCTTTCTCAAAAGCAGAGTGTGTTTCTTGTAAGGCTAGCTAGCGTTTGTTTCCAAGTCCTAAATGGAGTTGAATCACATGCAGCTTCTGGTCCTACGAGCCAGAGTTGTTTTCTGGTAAGGAAAGTCACTATTGCGCTCTCATTGCCATACATAGTGCAAATAGCACTCGCGTCTGTTCCCAGCATGTACAGTGTATTGGACTGAAAAGGATCTATTGTTCTTGTCAGTTTCCTAAGCAGAATTGAACTAGATATGTCCGTGTATGTAGGAAGCACAGTTCTTTTGTTCTGAGCAAGCTCACTGTTCGGACCCGATAGGAAACACAATAGAGTAGAAGAGTGCTCTTTTCTCAAAAGCAGAGTGTGTTTCTTGTAAGGTGAGCTAGCGTTTGTTTCCCAGTCCTACTTGGAGTTGAACCACATGCAGTTTCTGGTCCTATGAGCAAGAGTTGTTTTCTGGTAAGGAAAGTCACTATTTTGCTCCCATTGCCATACACAGTGCAAATAGCACTGGCTTCTGTTCCCAGCAAGTGCAGTGTATCGGACTGAAGAGGAGCTACTGTTCTTGTCAGTTTCCTAAGCAGAGTTGAACTAGATATGGCCCGTGTGTGCAGGAAGCACAGTTCTTTTGTTCTGAGCAAGCTCACTGTTGGGACCCCATAGGAAACACAGTAGAGTAGAAGAGTGCTCTATTCTCAAAAGCAGAGTGTGTTTCATGTAAGGCAAGCTAGCATTTTTTTCCCAGTCCTAAATGGAGTTGAATCACATGCAGTTTCTGGTCCTACGAGCAAGAGTTGTTTTCTGGTAGGAAAGTCACTATTGCGCTCCCATTGCAATACACAGTGCAAATAGCACTCGCGTCTGTTCCCAGCATTTACAGTGTATTGGACTGAAAAGGATCTATTGTTCTTGTCAGTTTCCTAAGCAGAATTGAACTAGATATGGCCCTGTATGTAGGAAGCACAGTTCTTTTGTTCTGAGCAAGCTCTCTGTTCTGGCCCTATAGGAAACACAGTAGAGTAGAAGAGTGCTCTTTTCTCAAAAGCAGAGTGTTTTTCTTGTAAGGCGATCTAGCGTTTGTTTCCCAGTCCTAAATGGAGTTGAATCACATGTAGTTTTTGGTCCTACCAGCAAGAGTTGTTTTCTAGTAAGGAAAGTCACTATTGCGCTCCCTTTGCCATACACAGTGCAAAAAGCACTCGTGTCTGTTTCCAGCAAGTACAGTGTATTGGACTGAAGAGGAGCTACTGTTCTTGTCAGTTTCCTAAGCAGAGTTGAACTAGATATGGCACGTGTGTGTAGGAAGCACAGTTCTTTTTTTCTGAGCAAGCTCACTGTTCGGACCCCATAGGAAACACAGTAGAGTAGGAGAGTGCTCTTTTCTCAAAAGCAGAGTGTGTTTCTTGTAAGGCAAGCTAGAGTTTGTATCCCAGTCCTAAATGGAGTTGAATCCCATGCAGTTTCTTGTCCAACGAGCAAGAGCTGTTTTCTGGTAAGAAGAGTCACTATTGCGCTCCCACTGTCATACACAGAGCAAATAGCACTCGCGACTGTTCCCAGCATGTACCGTCTATTGGACTGAAGAGGATCTACTGTTCTTGTCAGTTTCCTAAGCAGAATTGAACTAGATATGACCGTGTGTGTAGGAAGCACAGTTCTCTTGTTCTGATCAAGCTCACTGTTCTGGCCCTATAGGAAGCAAAGTAGAGTAGAAGAGTGCTCTTTTCTCAAAAGCAGAGTGTGTTTCTTGTAAGGCGAGCTAGCGTTTGTTTCCCAGTCCTAAATGGAGTTGAATCATATGCAGTTTCTGGTCCTATGAGCAAGAGTTGTTTTCTGGTACGGAAAGTCACTATTGCGCACCCATTGCCATACATAGTGAAAATAGCACTCGCATCTGTTCCCTGCAAGTACAGTGTATTGGACTGAAGAGGAGCTACTGTTCTTGTCATTTTCCTAAGAGGAGTTGAAATAGATATGTCCCGTGTGTGTAGGAAACACAGTTCTTTTGTTCTGAGAAAGCACACTGTGCAGACACCATAGGAAACACAGTAGAGTAGATGAGTGCTCTTTTCTCAAAATTAGATTGTGTTTCTTGAAAGGCGAGCTAGTATTTGCTTCCCAGTCAGAAATGGAGTTGAATCCCATGCAGTTTCTGATCCTACGAGCAAGAGTTGTATTCTGGTAAGAAGAGTCACTACTGCGCTCCCATTGCCATACACAGAGCAAATAGCGCTGGCGCCTGTTCCCAGCAAGTACAGTGTATTGCACTGAAGAGCAGCTACTGTTCTTGTCAGGTTTCTAAGCAGAGTTGAACTAGATATGGCCCGTGTGTGTAGGAAGCACAGTTCTTTTGTTCTGAGCAAGCTCACTGTTCGGACACCATAGGAAACACAGTAGAGTAGAAGAGTGCTCTTTTCTGAAAAGCAGAGTGTGTTTCTTGTAAGGCAAGCTAGCGTTTGTTTCCCAGTCTTAAATGGAGTTGAATCACATGTAGTTTCTGGTCCCATGAGCAAGAGTTGTTTTCTGGTAAGAAGAGTCACTATTGTGCTCCCATTGTCATACACAGGGCAAATAGGACTGGCATCGGTTCCCAGCATGTACAAAGTATTGAACTGAAGAGGATCTACTCTTCTTGTCAGGTTCCTAAGCAGAATTGAATTAGATATGGCCTGTGTGTAGGAAGCACAGTTCTTTTGTTCTGAGCAAGCTCACTGTGCGGACCCCATAGGAAACAGAGTAGAGTAGAAGAGTGCTCTTTTCACAAAAGCAGAGTGTGTTTCTTGGAAGGTGAGCTAGCGTTTGTTTCCCTGTCCTAAATGGAGTTGAGTCACATGCAGTTTGTGGTCCTATGAGCAAGAGTTGTTTTCTGGTAAGAAGAGTCACTATTGCGCTCCCATTGCCATACACAGGGCAAATAGCACACGCGTCTGTTCCCAGCAAATACACTGTATTGGACTGAAGAGGAGCTACTGTTCCTGTCAGTTTCCTAAGCAGAGTTGAATTAGATATGGCCCATGTGTATAGGAAGCACAGTTCTTTTGTTCTGAGCAAGCTCACTGTTCGGACCACATAGGAAACACAGTAGAGTAGAAGAGTGCTATTTTCTCAAAAGCAGAGTGTGTATCTTGTAAGGCAAGCTAGAGTTTGTTTCCCAGTCCTAAATGGAGTTCAATCCCATGCAGTTTCTTGTCCAACGAGCAAGTGCTGTTTTCTGGTAAGAAGAGTCACTATTGGGCTCCCATTGTCGTACACAGGGCAAATAGCACTCGCGTCTGTTCCCAGCATGTACAGTCTATTGGACTGAAGAGGATCTACTGTTCTTGTCAGTTTCCTAAGCAGAGTTGAACTAGATATGGCCGTGTGTGTAGGAAGCACAGTTCTATTGTTCTGATCAAGCTCACTGTTCTGGCCCTATAGAAAGCACAGTAGAGTAGAAGAGTGCTCTTTTCTCAAAAGCAGAGTTTGTTTCTTGTAAGGCGAGCTAGCGTTTGTTTCCCAGTCCTAAATGGAGTTGAGTCACATGCACTTTGTAGTCCTAAGAGCAAGAGTTTTTTCTGGTAAGAAGAGTCACTATTGCGCTCGCATTGCCATACACACTGCAAATAGCACTGGCGTCTGTTTCCAGCAAGTACAGTGTATTGGACTTAAGAGGAGCTACTGTTCTTGTCAGTTTCCTAAGCAGAGTTGAACTAGATATGGCCCGTGTTTGTAGGAAGCACAGTTCTTTTGTTCTGAGCAAGCTCACTGTTCGGACCCCATAGGAAACACAGTAGAGTAGAAGAGTGATCTTTTCTCAAAAGCAGAGTGTGTTTCTTGTAAGGCGAGCTAGCGTTTGTTTCCCAGTCCTAAATGGAGTTGAGTCACATGCAGTTTTGGGTCCCACGAGCAAGAGTAGTTTTCTGGTAAGAAGAGTCACTATTGGGCTCCCATTGCCATACACAGTACAAATAGCACTCGCGTCTGTTCCCAGCATGTACAGTGTATTGGACTGAAAAAAAACTATTGTTCTTGTCAGTTTCCTCAGCAGAATTGACCTAGATATGGCCATGTATGTGGGAAGCACAGTTATTTTGTTCTGAGCAAGCTCTCAGTTTTGGCCCTATAGGAAACACAGTAGAGTGGAAGAGTGCTCTTTTCTCAAAAGCGGAGTGTGTTTCTTGTAAGGCGAGCTAGCGTTTGTTTCCCAGTACTAAATGGAGTTGAATCACATGCAGTTTCTGGTCCTACGAGCAAGAGTTGTTTTCTGGTAAGAAGAGTCACTATTGCGCTCCCATTGTCATACACAGGGCAAATATCACTGGTGTCTGTTCCCAGCATGTGCAGTGTATTGGACTGAAGAGGAGCTACTGTTCTTGTCAGTTTTCTAAGCAGAGTTGAACTAGACATGGCCGTGTGTGTAGGATGCACAGTTCATTTGTTCTGAAAAGCTCACTGTTCGGACACCATTGGAAACACGATAGTGTAGAAGAGTGCTCTTTTCTCAAAAGCAGAGTGTGTTTCTTGTAAGGCGAGCTAGCGTTTGTTTCCCAGTCCTAAATGGAGTTGAATCACATGCAGTTTTTGGTCCTACCAGCAAGAGTTGTTTTCTAGTAAGGAAAATCACTATTGCGCTCCCTTTGCCATACACAGTGAAAATAGCACTCGCGTCTGTTCCCAGCAAGTACAGTGTATTGGACTGAAGAGGAGCTACTGTTCTTGTCATTTTCCTAAGAGGAGTTGAACTAGATATGTCCCGTGTGTGTAGGAAACACAGTTCTTTTGTTCTGAGAAACCACACTGTGCAGACACCATAGGAAACACAGTAGAGTAGATGAGTGCTCTTTTCTCAAAATTAGAGTGTGTTTCTTGAAAGGCGAGCTAGTATTTGCTTTCCAGTCAGAAATGGAGTTGAATCCCATGCAGTTTCTGGTTCTCCGAGCAAGAGTTGTTTTCTGGTAAGAAGAGTGACTATTGCGCTCCCATTGTCATACACAGGGCAAATAGCACTGGCGTCTGTTCTAGGCATGTACAGTGTATTGGACTGAAGAGAATCTACTGTTCTTGTCAGTTTCCTAAGCAGAATTGAACTAGATATGGCCGTGTGTGTAGGAAGCACAGTTCTTTTGTTCTGAGCAAGCTCACTGTTCGGACCCCATAGGAAACACAATGGAGTAGAAGAGTGCTCTTTTCTCAAAAGCAGAGTTTGTTTCTTGTAAGGCGAGCTAGCGTTTGTTTCCCAGTCGTAAATGGAGTTGAATCACATGCAATTTTTGGTCCTACGAGCAAGAGTTGTTTTCTAGTAAGAAGAGTCACTATTGTGCTCCCATTGTCATACACAGGGCAAATAGCACTGGCATCGGTTCCCAGCATGTACAATGTATTGAACTGAAGAGGATCTACTGTTCTTGTCAGGTTCCTAAGCAGAATTGAATTAGATATGGCCGTGTGTGTAGGAAGCACAGTTCTTTTGTTCTGAGCAAGCTCACTGTTCAGACCAAATAGGAAACAAAGTAGAGTAGAAGAGTGCTCTTTTCTCAAAAGCAGAGTGTGTTTCTTGGAAGGTGAGCTAGCGTTTGTTTCCCTATCCTAAATGGAGTTGAGTCACATGCAGTTTGTGGTCCTATGAGCAAGAGTTGTTTTCTGGTAAGAAGAGTCACTATTGCGCTCCCATTGCCATACACAGGGCAAATAGCACACGCGTCTGTTCCCAGCAAATACACTGTATTGGACTGAAGATGAGCTACTGTTCCTGTCAGTTTCCTAAGCAGAGTTTAATTAGATATGGCCCATGTGTATAGGAAGCACAGTTCTTTTGTTATGAGCAAGCTCACTGATCGGACCCCATAGGAAAAAGAGTAAAGTAGAAGAGTGCTCTTTTCTCAAAAGCAGAGTGTGTTTCTTGTAAGGCAAGCTAGAGTTTGTATCCCAGTCCTAAATGGAGTTGAATCCCATGCAGTTTCTTGTCCAACGAGCAAGAGCTGTTTTCTGGTAAGAAGAGTCACTATTGCGCTCCCACTGTCATACACAGAGCAAATAGCATTCGCGTCTGTTCCCAGCATGTACCGTCTATTGGACTGAAGAGGATCTACTGTTCTTGTCAGTTTCCTAAGCAGAATTGAACTAGATATGGCCGTGTGTGTAGGAAGCACAGTTCTCTTGTTCTGATCAAGCTCACTGTTCTGGCCCTATAGGAAGCAAAGTAGAGTAGAAGAGTGCTCTTTTCTCAAAAGCAGAGAGTGTTTCTTGTAAGGCGATTTAGCGTTTGTTTCCCAGTCCTAAATGGAGTTGAATCACATGCAGTTTCTGGTCCTATGAGCAAGAGTTGTTTTCTGGTAAGGAAAGTCACTATTGCGCACCCATTGCCATACATAGTGAAAATAGCACTCGCGTCTGTTCCCAGCAAGTACAGTGTATTGGACTGAAGAGGAGCTACGGTTCTTGTCATTTTCCTAAGAGGAGTTGAAATAGATATGTCCCGTTTGTGTAGGAAACACAGTTCTTTTGTTTTTAGAAAGCACACTGTGCAGACACCATAGGAAACACAGTAGAGTAGATGAGTGCTCTTTTCTCAAAATTAGATTGTGTTTCTTGAAAGGCGAGCTAGTATTTGCTTCCCAGTCAGAAATGGAGTTGAATCCCATGCAGTTGCTGGTCCTACGAGCAAGAGTTGTTTTCTGGTAAGAAGAGTCACTACTGCGCTCCCATTGCCATACACAGAGCAAATAGCACTGGCGCCTGTTCCCAGCAAGTACAGTGTATTGGACTGAAGAGGATCTACTCTTCTTGTCAGGTTCCTAAGCAGAATTGAATTAGATATGGCCTGTGTGTAGGAAGCACAGTTCTTTTGTTCTGAGCAAGCTCACTGTGCGGACCCCATAGGAAACAGAGTAGAGTAGAAGAGTGCTCTTTTCACAAAAGCAGAGTGTGTTTCTTGGAAGGTGAGCTAGCGTTTGTTTCCCTGTCCTAAATGGAGTTGAGTCACATGCAGTTTGTGGTCCTATGAGCAAGAGTTGTTTTCTGGTAAGAAGAGTCACTATTGCGCTCCCATTGCCATACACAGGGCAAATAGCACACACGTCTGTTCCCAGCAAATACACTGTATTGGACTGAAGAGGAGCTACTGTTCCTGTCAGTTTCCTAAGCAGAGTTGAATTAGATATGGCCCATGTGTATAGGAAACACAGTTCTTTTGTTCTGAGCAAGCTCACTGTTCGGAAAACATAGGAAACACAGTAGAGTAGAAGAGTGCTCTTTTCTCAAAAGCAGAGTGTGTATCTTGTAAGGCAAGCTAGAGTTTGTTTCCCAGTCCTAAATGGAGTTGAATCCCAGGCAGTTTCTTGTCCAACGAGCAAGAGCTGTTTTCTGGTAAGAAGAGTCACTATTGTGCTCCCATTGTCATACACAGGGCAAATAGCACTCGCGTCTGCTCCCAGCATGCACAGTCTATTGGACTGAAGAGGACCTACTGTTCTTGTCAGTTTCCTAAGCAGAGTTGAACTAGTTATGGCCGTGTGTGTAGGAAGCACAGTTCTATTGTTCTGATCAAGCTCACTGTTCTGCCCCTATAGAAAGCACAGTAGAGTAGAAGAGTGCTCTTTTCTCAAAAGCAGAGTTTGTTTCTTGTAAGGCGAGCTAGCGTTTGTTTCCCAGTCCTAAATGGAGTTGAGTCACATGCACTTTGTAGTCCTAAGAGCAAGAGTTTTTTCTGGTAAGAAGAGTCACTATTGCACTCCCATTGCCATACACACTGCAAATAGCACTGGCGTCTGTTTCCAGCAAGTACAGTGTATTGGACTGAAGAGGAGCTACTGTTCTTGTCAGTTTCCTAAGCAGAGTTGAACTAGATATGGCCCGTGTTTGTAGGAAGCACAGTTCTTTTGTTCTGAGCAAGCTCACTGTTCGGACCCCATAGGAAACACAGTAGAGTAGAAGAGTGCTCTTTTCTCAAAAGCAGAGTGTGTTTCTTGTAAGGCGAGCTAGCGTTTGTTTCCCAGTCCTAAATGGAGTTGAATCACATGCAGTTTTTTGGTCCCACGAGCAAGAGTAGTTTTCTGGTAAGAAGAGTCACTATTGGGCTCCCATTGCCATACACAGTACAAATAGAAATCGCGTCTTTTCCCAGCATGTACAGTGTATTGGACTGAAAAGGATCTATTGTTCTTGTCAGTCTCCTCAGCAGAATTGACCTAGATATGGCCATGTATGTGGGAAGCACAGTTATTTTGTTCTGAGCAAGCTCTCTGTTTTGGCCCTATAGGAAACACAGTAGAGTGGAAGAGTGCTCTTTTCTCAAAAGCAGAGTGTGTTTCTTGTAAGGCGAGCTAGCGTTTGTTTCCCAGTTCTAAATGGAGTTGAATCACATGTAGTTTCTGGTCCTACGAGCAAGAGTTGTTTTCTGGTAAGGAAAGTCACTATTGCGCTCCCATTGCCATACACAGTTCAAATAGCACTTGCGTCTGTTCCCAGCAAGTACAGTGTATTGGACTGAAGAGGAGCTACTGTTCTTGTCAGTTTCCTAATCAGAGTTGAACCAGATATGGCCCGTGTGTGTAGGAAGCACAGTTCTTTTGTTCTGAGCAAGCTCACTTTTCTGGCCCTATAGGAAACACAGTAGAGTAGAAGAGTGCTCTTTTCTCAAAAGCAGAGTGTGTTTCTTGTAAGGCGAGCTAGCGTTTGTTTCCCAGTCCTAAATGGAGTTGAATCACATGCAGTTTCTGGTCGTATGAGCAAGAGTTGTTTTCTGGTAAGAAGAGTCACTGTTGCGCTCCCTTTGTCATACACAGGGCAAATAGCACTGGTGTCTGTTCCCAGCACATACAGTGTATTTTGACTGAAGAGGACATACTGTTCTTGTCAGTTTCCTAAGCAGAATTCAACTAGATATGGCCCGTGTGTGTAGGAAGCACAGTTCTTTTGTTCTGATCAAGCTTTCTGTTCTGGCCCTACAGGAAACACAGTAGAGTAGAAGAGTGCTCTTTTCTCAAAAGCAGAATTTGTTTCTTGTAAGGCGAGCTCGTGTTTCTTTCCCAGTCCAAAATGGAGTGTAGTTACATGCTGTTTCTGGTTCTATGAGCAAGAGTTGTTTTCTGGTAACAAGAGTCACTATTGCGCTCCCATTGTCATACACAGGGCAAATAGCACTGGTGTCTGTTCCCAGCATATACAGTGTATTTTAACTGAAGACGAGATACTGTTCTTGTCAGTATCCTAAGCAGAATTGAACTGGATTTGGCCGTGTGTGTAGGAAGCACACTTCTTTTGTTCTGTGCAAGCTCACTGTTCTGGCCCTATAATTAACACAGAAGAGTTGAAGAGTGCTCTTTTTTTTCAAAAGCAGAGTGTGTTTCTTGTAAGACAAGCTAGCGTTTCTTTCCCAGTTCTAAAAGAAGTTGAATCACATGCAGTTTTTGGTCCTAGGAGCAAGACTTGTTTTCTGGTAAGGAATGTCACTATTGCGATCCCATTACCAAACACATTGCAAATTGCACTCGCGTGTGTTCCCAGCCTTTACAGAGTATTGGACTTAAGAGGAGCTACTTTTCTTCTCAAATTCCTAAGCAGAGTTGAACCAGATATGGCCTATGTGTGTAGAAAGCACAGTTCTTTTGTTCTGAGCAAGCTCACTGTTCTGGCCCTATAGGAAACACAGTAGAGTATAAGAGAGCTCTTTTCTCAAAGGCAGAGTGTGTTTCTTGTAAGGCGAGCTAGCGTTTGTTTCCCAGTCCTAAATGGAGTTGAATCAAATGCAGTTTCTGGTCCTATGAGCAAGAGTTGTTTTCTGGTAAGAAGAGTCACTATTGCGCTCCCATTATCATACACAGGGCAAATAGCACTGGCGTCTGTTCCCAGCATATACAGTGTATTGGACTGAAGAGGAGCTACTGTTCTTGTCAGTTTCCTAAGCAGAGTTGAACTAGATGTAGCCCGTGTGTGTAGGAAGCACAGTTCTTTTGTTCTGAGCAAGCTCACTGTTTTGGCCCTGTAGGAAACACAGTAGAGTAGAAGAGTGCTCTTTTCTCAAAAGCAGAGTATGTTTCTTGTAAGGAAAGCTAGCGTTTGTTTCCCAGTCCAAAATGGGGTTGAATCACATGCAGTTTTTGGTCCTACCAGCTAGAGTTGTTGTCTGGTAAGGAAAGTCACTATTGAGATCCCATTGCCATACATAGTGCAAATAGCACTCGCGTCTGTTCCCAGCAAGTACACTGTATTGGACTGAAGATGAGCTACTGTTCTTCTCAGTTTCCTAAGCAGAGTTGAACTAGATATGGCCCCTGTGTGTAGGAAGCACAGTTATTTTGTTCTGAGCAAGTTCACTGTTTTGGCCCTGTAGGAAACACAGTAGAGTAGAAGAGTGCTCTTTTCTCAAAAGCAGAGTATGTTTCTTGTAAGGCGAGCTAGCGTTTGTTTCCCAGTACTAAATGGAGTTGAATCACATGCAGTTTTTGGTCCTACGAACAAGAGTTCTTTTCTGGTAAGGAAAGTCACTATTGCGCTCCCACTGCCATACACAGTGCAAATAGCTCTCGCGTCTCTTCCCACCAAGTACAGGGTATTGGACTGAAGAGGATCTACTATTCTTGTCAGTTTCCTAAGCAGAATTGAACTAGATATGGCCGTGTGTGTAGGAAGCACAGTTCCTTTGTTCTGAGCAAGCTCACTGTTTTGGCCCTATAGGAAACACAGTAGAGTAGAAGAGTGCTCTTTCTCAAAAGCAGAGTGTGTTTCTTGTAAGGCGAGCTAGCGTTTGTTTCCCAGTACTAAATGGAGTTGAATCACATGCAGTTTTTGGTCCTACGAACAAGAGTTCTTTTCTGGTAAGGAAAGTCACTATTGTGCTCCCACTGCCATACCAGTGCAAATAGATCTCGCGTCTGTTCCCACCAAGTACTGTGTATTGGACTGAAGAGAAGCTACTCTTCTTGTCAGTTTCCTAAGCAGAGTTGAACTAGATATGGCCCGCTGTGTGTAGGAAGCACAGTTCTTTTGTTCTGAGCAAGCTCACTGTTCGGATCCCATAGGAAACACAGTAGAGTAGAAGAGTGGTCTTTTCTCAAAAGCCGAGTGTGTTTCTTGTAAGGCGAGCTAGTGTTTGTTTCGCAGTAAGATTGGAGTTGAATCCTATGCAGTTTCTGGTCCTACGAGCAAGAGTTGTTATCTGGTAAGAAGAGTCACTATTGCGCTCCCATTTCATACACAGTGCAAATAGCACTCGCGTCTGTTCACAGCAAGTACAGTGTATTGGACTGAAGAGGAGCTACTGTTCTTGTCAGTTTCCTAAGCAGAGTTGAAGTAGATATGTCCCGTGTGTGTAGGAAGCACAGTTCTTTTGTTCTGAGCAAGCTCACTTTTCGGACCCCATAGGAAACACAGTAGAGTAGAAGAGTGCTCTTTTCTCAAAAGCAGAGTGTGTTTCTTGTAATCGAGCTAGCGTTTGTTTCCCAGTCCTAAATGGAGTTGTGTCACATGCAGTTTCTGGTCCTATGAGCAAGAGTTGTTTTCTGGTAAGAAGAGTCACTATTGTGCTCCCATTGTCATACACAGGGCAAATAGCACTCGCGTCTGTTCCCAGCATGTACAGTGTATTGGACTGAAGAGGATCTACTGTTCTTGTCAGTTTCCTAAGCAGAGTTGAACTAGATATAGTCGGTGTGTGTAGGAAGCACAGTTCTTTTGTCCTGAGCAAGCTCACTATTCTGGCCCTACAAAAAAACACATTAGACTAGAAGAGTGCTCTTTTCTCAAAAGCAGAGTTTGTTTATTGTAAGGCGAGCTAGCGTTTGTTTTCCAGTTATAAATGGAGTTGAATCACGTGCAGTTTCTGGTCCTATGAGCAAGAGATGTTTTCTGGTAAGAAGAGTCACTATTGCACTCCCATTATCATACACAGGGCAAAAAGCACTGGCGTCTGTTCCCAGCATATACAGTGTATTGGACTGAAGAGGAGCTACTGTTCTTGTCAGTTTCCTAAGCAGAGTTGAACTAGATATAGCCCCTGTGTGTAGGAAGCACAGTTCTTTTGTTCTGAGCAAGCTCACTATTCTGGCCCTATAGGAAACACAGTAGAGTAGAAGAGTGCTTTTTTATCAAAAGCAGAGTGTTTTTCTTGTAAAGCGAGCTAGCCTTTGTTTCCCAGTCCTAAATGGAGTTGAATCACATGCAGTTTCTGGTCCTACGAGCAAGAGTTGTTTTCTGGTAAGAAGAGTCACTATTATGCTCCCATTGTCATACACAGGGCAAATAGCACTGGCGTCTGTTCACAGCAAGTACACTGTATTGGACTGAAGATGAGCTACTGTTCTTCTCAGTTTCCTAAGCAGAGTTGAACTAGATATGGCCCCTGTGTGTAGGAAGCACAGTTCTTTTGTTCTGAGCAAGCTCACTATTCTGGCCCTATAGGAAACACAGTAGAGTAGAAGAGTGCTCTTTTCTCAAAAGCAGAGTGTGTTTCTTGTAAGGCAAGCTAGCGTTTGTTTCCCAGTCCTAAATGGAGTTGAATCACATGCAGTTTCTGGTCCTACGAGCTAGAGTGTTTTTCTGGTAAGGAATGACACTATTGTGCTCCCATTGACATACACAGTGCAAATTGCACTGGCGTCTGTTCCCATCAAGTACAGTGTATGGGACTGAAGAGGATCTACTGTTCTTGTTAGTTTCCTAAGCAAAATTGAACTAGATATGGCCGTGTGTGTAGGAAGCACAGTTCTTTTGTTCTGAGTAAGCTCACTGTTCTGGCCCTATAGGAAACACAGTAGAGTAGAAGAGTGGTCTTTTCTCAAAAGCAGAGTGTCTTTCTTGTAAGGCAAGCTAGCGTTTGTTTCACAGTCCTAAATGGAGTTGAATCACATGTAGTTTTTGATCCTACGAGCAATAGTTGTTTTCTGGTAAGGAAAGTCACTATTGCGCTCCCATTGCCACACACAGTGCAAAGAGGACTCATGTCTGTTCCCATCAAGTACAGTGTATTGGACTGAAGAGGAGCTACTGTTCTTGTCAGTTTCCTAAGTGGAGTTAAACTAGATATGGCCCGTGTGTGTACGAAGCACAGTTCTTTTGTTCTGAGCAAGCTCACTGTTCTGGCCCTATAGGAAAAACAGTAGATTAGAAGAGTGATCTTTTCTCAAAAGCAAAGTGTGTTTCTTGTAAGGCGAGCTAGTGTTTGTTTCCCAGTCCTAAATGGAGTTGAATCACATGCAGTGTCTGGTCCTACGAGCAAGAGTTGTTTTCTGGTAAGAAGAGTCACTATTGAGCTCCCATTGTCATACACAGGGCAAATAGCACTGGCGTCTGTTCCCACCAAGTACAGTGTATTGGATTGAAGAGGAGCTACTGTTCTTGTCAGTTTCCTAAGCAGAGTTGAACTAGATATAGCCCGTGTGTGTAGGAAGCACAGTTCTTTGGTCTGAGTAAGCTCACTGCTCTGGCCCTATAGGAAACACAGTAGAGTAGAATAGTGATCTTTTCTCAAAAACAGAGTGTGTTTCTTGTAAGGGGAGCTAGCATTTGTTTCCCAGTCCTAAATGTAGTTGAATCACATGCAGTTTTTGATCCTACGAGCAAAGTTGTTTTCTGGTAAGGAAAATCACTATTGCCCTCCCATTGCCACACACAGTGCAAAGAGGACTCGCGTCTGTTCCCATCAAGTTCAGTGTATTGGACTGAAGAGGAGCTACTGTTCTTGTCAGTTTCCTAAGCAGATTTGAACTAGATATGGCGCGTGTGTGTAGGAAGCACAGTTCTTTTGTACTGTAAGCTCACTGATCGAACCCATAGGAAACACATTAGAGTAGAAGAGTGCCCTTTTTTCTCAAAAGCAGAGTGTTTTTCTTGTAAGGCAAGCTAGCGTTTGTTGCGCAGTCCTAAATGGAGTTGAATCACATGCAGTTTCTGGTCCTACGAGCAAGAGTTTTTTTTCTGGTAAGAAGAGTCACTATTGAACTCCCACTGTCATACACAGGGCAAATAGCACTGGTGTCTGTTCCCAGCAAGTACAGTGTATTGGACTGAAGAGGAGCTACTGTTCTTGTCAGTTTCCTAAGCAGAGTTGAACTAGATATAGCCCGTGTGTGTAAGAAGCACCGTTCTTTTGTTCTGAGCAAGCTCACTGTTCAGACCCCATAGGAATCACTGTAGAGTAGAAGAGTGTCGGTGTGTGTAGGAAGCACAGTTCTTTTGTTCTGAGCAAGCGCACTATTCTGACCCTACAAAAAACACATTAGACTAGAAGAGTGCTCTTTTCTCAAAAGCAGAGTGTGTTTATTGTAAGGCGAGCTAGCGTTTGTTTCCCAGGTATAAATGGAGTTGAATCACAAGCAGTTTCTGGTCCTACGAGCAAGAGTTTTTTTCTGGTAAGAAGAGTCACTATTGAGCTCCCATTGTCATACACAGGGCAAATAGCACTCTCGTCTGTTCCCAGCATGTACAGTGTATTGGACTGGAGAGGATCTACTGTTCTTGTCAGTTTCCTAAGAAGAATTGAAGTAGATATGGCCGTGTGTGTAGGAAGCACAGTTCTTTTGTTCTGAGCAAGCTCACTATTCCTGTCCTATAGGAAATACAGTAGAGTAGAAGAGTGCTCTTTTCTCAAAAGCAGAGAGTGTTTCTTGTAAGGCGAGCTAGCGTTTGTTTCCCGTCCTAAAAGGAGTTGAATCACATGCAGTTTCTGGTCCTAGGAGCAAGAGTTGTTTTCTGGTAAGAAGAGTCACTATTTCGCTCCCATTGCCATATACAGTGCAAAGAGGACTCGCGTCTGTTCCCATCAAGTACAGTGTATTGGACTGAAGAGGAGCTACTGTTCTTGTCAGTTTCCTCAGCAGAGTTGAACTAGATATGGCCCGTGTGTGTAGGAAGCACAGTACTTTTGTACTGTAAGCTCACTGATCGAACCCATAGGAAACACATTAGAGTAGAAGAGTGCCCTTTTCTCAAAAGCAGAGTGTTTTTCTTGTTTGGCAAGGTAGCGTTTGTTGCGCAGTCCTAAATGGAGTTGAATTACATGCAGTTTCTGATCCTACGTTCAAGAGTTTTTTTTTTTTCTGGTAAGAAGAGTCACTATTGAACTCCCATTGTCATACACAGGGCAAATAGCACTGGCGTCTGTTCCCAGCAAGTACAGTGTATTGGACTGAAGAGGAGCTACTGTTCTTGTCAGTTTCCTAAGCAGAGTTGAACTAGATATAGCCCGTGTGTGTAGGAAGCACAGTTCTTTTATTCTGAGGAAGCTCACTGTTTAGACCCCAAAGGAAACACAGTAGAGTAGAAGAGTGATCTTTTCTCAAAAGCAGAGTGTGTTTCTTGTAAGGCGAGCTAGCGTTTGTTTCGCAGTCCTAAATGGAGTTGAATAACATGTAGTTTTTGATCCTAAGAGCAAGAGGTGTTTTCTGGTAAGGAAAGTCACTATTGCGCTCCCATTGCCACACACAGTGCAAAGAGGACTCGCGTCTGTTCCCGTCAAGTACAGTGTATTGGACTAAAGAGGAGCTACTGTTCTTGTCAGTTTCCTAAGCAGAGTTGAACTAGATATGGCCCCTGTATGTAGGAAGCACAGTTCTTTTGTTCTGAGCAAGGTGACTGTTCGGACCCCATAGGAAACACAGTAGAGTAGAAGAGTGCTCTTTTCTCAAAAGCAGAGTGTGTTTCTTGTAAGGCGAGCTAGTGTTTGTTTCCCAGTCTGAAATGGAGTTGAATTCCATGCAGTTTCTGGTCCTACGAGCAAGAGATGTTTTCTGGTAAGAAGAGTCACTATTGTGCTCCCATTGCCATATACAGTGCAAATAGCTCTCGCATCTGTGCCCAGCAAGTACAGTGTATTGGACTGAAGAGGAGCTACTGTTCTTGTCAGTTTCATAAGCAGAGTTAAACTAGATATGGCCCGTGTGTGTAGGAAGCACAGCTCTTTTGTTCTGAGCAAGCTCACTGTTCTTTCCCTATAGGAAACACAGTAGAGTAGAAGAGTGATCTTTTCTCAAAAGCAAAGTGTGTTTCTTCTAAGGCAAGCTAGTGTTTGTTTCCCAGTCCTAAATGGAGTTGAATCACATGCAGTGTCTGGTCCTACGAGCAAGAGTTGTTTTCTGGTAAGAAGAGTCACTATTGCGCTCCCATTGTCATACACAGGGCAAATAGCACTGCCGTCTGTTCCCAGCATGTACAGTGTATTGGACTGAAGAGGATCTACTGTTCTTGTCAGTTTCCTAAGCAGAGTTGAACTAGATATAGTCGGTGTGTGTAGGAAGCACAGTTCTTTTGTTCTGTGCAAGCTCACTATTCTGGCCTTACAAAAAACACATTAGACTAGAAGAGTGCTCTTTTCTCAAAAGCAGAGTGTGTTTATTGTAAGGCGAGCTAGCGTTTGTTTCCCAGTTATAAATGGAGTTGAATCACATGCAGTTTCTGGTCCTACGAGCAAGAGTTGTTTTCTGGTAAGAAGAGTCACTATTGCGCTCCCATTATCATACACAGGGCAAATAGCACTGGCGTCTGTTCCCAGCATGTACAGTGTATTGGACTGAAGAAGAGCTACTGTTCTTGTCAGTTTCCTAAGCAGAGTTGAATTAGATATAACCCGTGTGTGTAGGAAGCACAGTTCTTTTGTTCTCAGAAAGCTAACTATTCTGGCCCTATAGGAAACACAGTAGAGTAGAAGACTGCTCTTTTCTCAAAAGCAGAGTGTTTTTCTTGAAAAGCGAGCTAGCGTTTGTTTCCCAGTCCTAAATGGAGTTGAATCACATGCAGTTTCTGGTCCTACGAGCAAGAGTTGTTTTCTGGTAAGAAGAGTCACTATTGTGCTCCCATTGTCATACACAGGGCAAATAGCCCTGGCGCCTGTTCCCAGCAAGTACAGTGTATGGGATGGAAGAGGATCTACTGTTCTTGTCAGTTTCCTAAGCAGAATTGAACTAGATATGGCCGTGTGTGTAGGAAGCACAATTCTTTTGTTCTGAGCAAGCTCACTGTTTTGGCCCTGTAGGAAACACAGTAGAGTAGAAGAGTGCTCTTTTCTCAAAAGCAGAGTGTGTTTCTTGTAAGGCTAGCTAGCGTTTGTTTCCCAGTCCTAAATGGAGTTGAATCACATGCAGATTTTGGTCCTAAGAGCTAGAGTTATTTTCTGGTAAGGAAAGTCACTATTGAGCTCCCATTGCCATACATAGTGCAAATAGCACTCGCGTCTGTTTCCAGCAAGTACACTGTATTGGACTGAAGATGAGCTACTGTTCTTCTCTGTTTCCTAAGCAGAGTTGAACTAGATATGGCCCCTGTGTGTAGGAAGCACAGTTCTTTTGTTCTGAGCAAGCTCACTATTCTGGCCCTATAGGAAACACAGTAGATTAGAAGAGTGCTCTTTTCTCAAAAGCAGAGTGTGTTTCTTGTAAGTCGATCTAGTGTTTGGTTCCCAGTCCTAAATAGAGTTGAATCACATGCAGTTTCTGGTCCTACGAGCTAGAGTTGTTTTCTGGTAAGGAAAGTCACTATTGTGCTCCCATTGACATACACAGTGCAAATAGCACTCGCGTCAGTTCCCATCAAGTACAGTGTATTGGACTGAAGAGGAGCTACTGTTCTTGTCAGTTTCCTAAGTAGAGTTGAACTAGATATGGCCCGTGTGTGTAGGAAGCACAGTTCTTTTGTTCTGAGCAAGCTCACTGTTCAGACCCCATAGGAAACACTGTAGAGTAGAAGAGTGCTCTTTTCTCAAAAGAAGAGAGTGTTTCTTGTAAGGCGCGCTAGCGTTTGTTACCCGTCCTAAAAGGAGTTGAATCACATGCAGTTTCTGGTCCTACGAGCAAGAGTTGTTTTCTGGTAAGAAGAGTCACTATTTCGCTCCCATTGCCATATACAGTGCAAATAGCACTCACGTCTGTTCCCAGCAAGTACAGTGTATGGGACTGAAGAGGATCTACTGTTCTTGTCAGTTTCCTAAGCAAAATTGAACTAGATATGGCCGTGTGTGTAGGAAGCACAGGTCTTTTGTTCTGAGTAAGCTCACTCTTCTGGCCCTATAGGAAACACAGTAGAGTAGAAGAGTGATCTTTTCTCAAAAGCAGAGTGTGTTTCTTGTAAGGGGAGCTAGCGTTTGTTTCCCAGTCCTAAATGGAGTTGAATCACATGCAGTTTTTGATCCTATGAGCAAGAGTTGTTTTCTGTTAAGGAAAATCACTATTGCGCTCCCATTGCCACACACAGTGCAAAGAGGACTCGCGTCTGTTCCCATCAAGTACAGTGTATTGGACTGAAGAGGAGCAACTGTTCTTGTCAGTTTCCTAAGCAGAGTTGAACTAGATATGGCCCGTGTGTGTAGGAAGCACAGTTCCTTTTTACTGTAAGCTCACTGATCGAACCCATAGGAAACACATTAGAGTAGAAGAGTGCCCTTTTCTCAAAAGCAGAGTGTTTTTCTTGTAAGGCAAGCTAGCGTTTGTTGCACAGTCCTAAGTGGAGTTGAATCACATGCAGTTTCTGGTCCTACGAGCAAGAGTTTTTTTTTCTGGTAAGAAGAGTCACTACTGAACTCTCATTGTCATACACAAGGCAAATAGCACTGGCGTCTGTTCCCAGCAAGTACAGTGTATTGGACTGAAGAGGAGCTACTGTTCTTGTCAGTTTCCTAAGCAGAGTTGAACTAGATATAGCCCGTGTGTGTAGGAAGCACAGTTCTTTTGTTCTGACATGCTCACTATTCTGGCCCTATAGGAAACACAGTAGAGTAGAAGAGTGCTCTTTTCTCAAAAGCAGTGTGTTTTTCTTGTAAGGCGAGCTAGCGTTTGTTTTGCAGTCCTAAATGGAGTTGAATCACATTCAGTTTGTGGTCCTATGAGCAAGAGATATTTTCTGGTAAGAAGAGTCACTATTGCGGTCCCATTGTCATACACATTGCAAATAGCACTAGCATCTTTCCCCTGCATGTACAGTGTATTGGACTGAAGAGGATCTACTGTTCTTGTCAGTTTCCTAAGCAGAATTGAACTGGATGTGGCCCGTGTGTGTAGGAAGCACAGTTCTTTTGTTCTGAGCAAGCTCACTGTTCAGACCCCATAGGAATCAATGTAGAGTAGAAGAGTGCTCTTTTCTCAAAAGCAGAGTGTGTTTCTTGTAAGGCGAGCTAGCGTTTCTTTCGCAGTCCTAAATGGAGTTGAATTCCATGAAGTTTCTGGTCCTATGAGCAAGAGTTGTTTTCTGGTAAGAAGAGTCACTATTGCGCTCCCATTGACATACACAGGGCAAATAGCACTGGCGTCTGTTCCCAGCATGTACAGTGTATTGGACTGAAGAGGAGCTACTGTTCTTGTCAGTTTCCTAAGCAGAGTTGAACTAGATATAGTCGGTGTGTGTAGGAAGCACAGTTCTTTTGTTCTGAGCAAGCTCACTATTCTGGCCCTGCAAAAAACACATTAGACTAGAAGAGTGCTCTTTTCTCAAAAGCAGAGTGTGTTTATTGTAAGGCGAGCTAGCGTTTGTTTCACAGTTATAAATGGAGTTGAATCACATGCAGTTTCTGGTCCTACAAGCAAGAGTAGTTTTCTGGTAAGAAGAGTCACTGTTGTGCTCCCATTGTCATACACAGGGCAAATAACACTGGCGTCTGTTCCCAGCAAGTACAGGGTATGGGACGGAAGAGGATCTACTGTTCTTTTCAGTTTCCTAAGCAGAATTGACCTAGATATGGCGCGTGTGTGTAGGAAGCACAGTTCTTTTGTTCTGAGCAAGCTCACTATTCTGGCCCTATAGGAAACACAGTAGAGTAGAAGAGTGCTCTTTTCTGAGAAGCAGAGTGTGTTTCTTGTAAGGCGAGCTAGCGTTTGTTTCCTAGTCCTAAATGGAGTCGAATCACATGCAGTTTCTGGTCCTACGAGCAAGAGTTGTTTTCTGGTAAGAAGAGTCACTATTGCACTCCCATTGTCATACACAGGGCAAATAGCACTGGCGTCTGTTCCCAGCATGTACAGTGTATTGGACTGAAGAGGAGCTTCTGTTCTTGTCAGTTTCCTAAGCAGAATTGAACTTGATATGGCCATGTGTGTAGGAAGCACAGTTCTTTTGTTCTGAGCAAGCTCACTCTTTTGGCCCTATAGGAAACACAGTAGAGTAGAAGAGTGCTCTTTTCTCAAAAGCAGAGTGTGTTTCTTGTAAGGCGAGCTAGCGTTTGTTTCCCAGTCCTAAATTGAGTTGAATCACATGCAGTTTTTGGTCCTACGAGCTAGAGTTGTTTTCTGGTAAGGAAAGTCACTATTGCGCTCCCATTGACACACACAGTGCAAAGAGGACTCGCGTCTGTTCCCAGCAAGTACAGTGTATTGGACTGAAGAGGAGCTACTGTTCTTGCCAGTTTCCTAAGCAGAGTTGAACTAGATATAGTCGGTGTGTGTAGGAAGCACAGTTCTTTTGTTCTGTGCAAGCTCACTATTCTGGCCTTACAAAAAACAAATTAGACTAGAAGAGTGCTCTTTTCTCAAAAGCAGAGTGTGTTTATTGTAAGGCGAGCTAGCGTTTGTTTCCCAGTACTAAATGGAGTTGAATCACATGCAGTTTCTGGTCCTACGAGCAAGAGTTGTTTTCTGGTAAGAAGAGTCACTATTGCGCTCCCATTATTATACACAGGGCAAATAGCACTGGCGTCTGTTCCCAGCATGTACAGTGTATTGGACTGAAGAAAAGCTACTGTTCTTGTCAGTTTCCTAAGCAGAGTTGAATTAGATATAACCCGTGTGTGTAGGAAGCACAGTTCTTTTGTTCTCAGAAAGCTAACTATTCTGGCCCTATAGGAAACACAGTAGAGTAGAAGACTGCTCTTTTCTCAAAAGCAGAGTGTTTTTCTTGAAAAGCGAGCTAGCATTTGTTTCCCAGTCCTAAATGGAGTTGAATCACATTCAGTTTCTGGTCCTACGAGCAAGAGTTGTTTTCTGGTAAGGAAGGTCACTATTGCGCTCCCATTGACATACACAGTGCAAATAGCCCTCGCGTCAGTTCCCAGCAAGTACAGTCTATTGGACTGAAGAGGAGCTACTGTTCTTGTCAGTTTCCTAAGTAGAGTTGAACTAGATATGGCCCGTGTGTGTAGGAAGCACAGTTCTTTTGTTCTGAGCAAGCTCACTGTTCGGACCCCATAGGAAACACTGTAGAGTAGAAGAGTGCTCTTTTCTCAAAAGAAGAGAGTGTTTCTTGTAAGGCGAGCTAGCGTTTGTTACCCGTCCTAAAAGGAGTTGAATCACATGCAGTTTCTGGTCCTACGAGCAAGAGTTGTTTTCTGGTAAGAAGAGTCACTATTTCGCTCCCATTGCCATATGCAGTGCAAATAGCACTCGCGTCTGTTCCCAGCAAGTACAGTGTATGGGACTGAAGAGGATCTACTGTTCTTGTCAGTTTCCTAAGCAAAATTGAACTAGATATGGCCGTGTGTGTAGGAAGCACAGTTCTTTTGTTCTGAGCAAGCTCACTACTCTGGCCCTACAAAAAACACATTAGACTAGAAGAGTGCTCTTTTCTCAAAAGCAGAGTGTGTTTAGTGTAAGGCGAGCTAGCGTTTGTTTCCCAGTTATAAATGGAGTTGAATCACATGCAGTTTAAGTCCTACAAGCAAGAGTAGTTTTCTGGTAAGAAGAGTCACTATTGTGCTCCCATTGTCATACACAGGGCAAATAACACTGGTGTCTGTTCCCAGCAAGTACAGTGTATGGGACAGAAGAGGATCTACTGTTCTTGTCAGTTTCCTAAGCAGAATTGACCTAGATATGGCGCGTGTGTGTAGGAAGCACAGTTCTTTTGTTCTGAGCAAGCTCACTATTCTGGCCTTATAGGAAACACAGTAGAGTAGAAGAGTGCTCTTTTCTGAGAAGCAGAGTGTGTTTCTTGTAAGGCGAGCTAGCGTTTGTTTCCCAGTCCTAAATGGAGTTGAATCACATGCAGTTTCTGGTCCTACGAGCAAGAGTTGTTTTCTGGTAAGAGGAGTGACTGTTGCGCTCCCTTTGTCATACAGAGGGCAAATAGCACTGGCATCTGTTCCGAGCATGTACAGTGTATTGAATTGAAGAGGATCTACTGTTCTTGTCAGTTTCCTCAGCAGAATTGAACTAGATATGGCCGTGTGTGTAGGAAGCACAGTTCTTTTGTTCTGAGTAAGCTCACTGTTCTGGCCCTATAGGAAACACAGTAGAGTAGAAGAGTGATCTTTTCTCAAAAGCAGAGTGTGTTTCTTGTAAGGGGAGCTAGCGTTTTCTTCCCCGTCCTAAATGGAGTTGAATCACATGCAGTTTTTGATCCTATGAGCAAGAGTTGTTTTCTGTTAAGGAGAATCACTATTGCGCTCCCATTGACACACACAGTGCAAAGAGGACTCGCGTCTGTTCCCATCAAGTACAGTGTATTGGACTGAAGAGGAGCTACTGTTCTTGTCAGTTTCCTAAGCAGAGTTGAACTAGATATAGCCCGTGTGTGTAGGAAGCACAGTTCTTTTTTACTGTAAGCTCACTGATCGAACCCATAGGAAACACATTAGAGTAGAAGAGTGCCCTTTTCTCAAAAGCAGAGTGTTTTTCTTGTAAGGCAAGCTAGCGTTTGTTGCGCAGTCCTAAATGGAGTTGAATCACATGCAGTTTCTGGTCCTACGAGCAAGAGGTTTTTTTCTGGTAAGAAGAGTCACTACTGAACTCTCACTGCCATACACAAGGCAAATAGCACTGGCGTCTGTTCCCAGCAAGTACAGTGTATTGGACTGAAGAGGAGCTACTGTTCTTGTCAGTTTCCAAAGCAGAGTTGAACTAGGTATAGCCCGTGTGTGTAGGAAGCACAGTTCTTTTGTTCTGACAAGCTCACTATTCTGGCTCTATAGGAAACACAGTAGAGTAGAAGAGTGCTCTTTTCTCAAAAGCAGAGTGTTTTTCTTGTAAGGCGAGCTAGCGTTTGTTTCGCAGTCCTAAATGGAGTTGAATCACATTCAGTTTGTGGTCCTATGAGCAAGAGATATTTTCTGGTAAGAAGAGTCACTATTGCGGTCCCATTGTCATACACATTGCAAATAGCACTAGCATCTTTCCCCTGCATGTACAGTGAATTGGACTGAAGAGGATCTACTGTTCTTGTCAGTTTCCTAAGCAGAATTGAACTGGATATGGCCCGTGTGTGTAGGAAGCACAGTTCTTTTGTTGTGAGCAAGCTCACTGTTCAGACCCCATAGGAATCACTGTAGAGTAGATGAGTGCTCTTTTCTCAAAAGCAGAGTGTGTTTCTTGTAAGGCGAGCTAGCGTTTCTTTCGCAGTCCTAAATGGAGTTGAATCCCATGAAGTTTCTGGTCCTACGAGCAAGAGTTGTTTTCTGGTAAGAAGAGTCACTATTGCGCTCCCATTGACATACACAGGGCAAATAGCACTGGCGTCTGTTCCCAGCATGTACAGTGTATTGGACTGAAGAGGAGCTACTGTTCTTGTCAGTTTCCTAAGCAGAGTTGAACTAGATATAGTCGGTGTGTGTAGGAAGCACAGTTCTTTTGTTCTGAGCAAGCTCACTATTCTGGCCCTACAAAAACACATTAGACTAGAAGAGTGCTCTTTTCTCAAAAGCAGAGTGTGTTTATTGTAAGGCGAGCTAGCGTTTGTTTCCCAGTTATAAATGGAGTTGAATCACATGCATTGTCTTGTCCTGCGAGCAAGAGTTGTTTTCTGGTAAGAAGAGTCACTATTGCGCAGCCATTATCATACACAGGGCAAATAGCACTGGCGTCTGTTCCCAGCATGTACAGTGTATTGGACTGAAGAGGAGCTACTGTTCTTGTCAGTTTCCTAAGCAGAGTTGAACTAGATATATCCCGTGTGTGTAGGAAGCACAGTTCTTTTGTTCTGAGCAAGCTCACTATTCTGGCCCTATAGGAAACACAGTAGAGTAGAAGAGTGCTCTTTTCTCAAAAGCAGAGTGTGTTTCTTGTAAGACGAGCTAGCGTTTGTTTCCCAGTCCTAAATTGAGTTGAATCACATGCAGTTTTTGGTCCTACGAGCTAGAGTTGTTTTCTGGTAAGGAAAGTCGCTATTGCGCTCCCATTGCCATATAGAGTGCAAATAGCTCTCGTGTCTGTTCCCAGCAAGTACAGTGTATTGGACTGAAGAGGAGCTACTGTTCTTGTCAGTTTCATAAGCAGAGTTAAACTAGATATGGCCCGTGTGTGTAGGAAGCACAGTTCTTTTGTTCTGAGCAAGCTCACTGTTCGAACCCATAGTAAACGCAGTAGATTAGAAGAGTGCTGTTTTCTCAAAAGCATAGTGTGTTCCTTATAAGGCGAGCTAGCGTTTGTTTCCCAGTCCTAAATGGAGTTGAATCACATGCAGTTTCTGGTCCTACGAGCAAGAGTTGTTTTCTGGTAAGAGGAGTGACTGTTGCGCTCCCTTTGTCATACACAGGGCAAATAGCACTGGCATCTGTTCCCAGCATGTACAGTGTATTGGATTGAAGAGGATCTACTGTTCTTGTCAGTTTCCTCAGCAGAATTGAATTAGATATGGCCGTGTGTGTAGGAAGCACAGTTCTTTTGTTCTGAGTAAGCTCACTGTTCTGGCCCTATAGGAAACACAGTAGAGTAGAAGAGTGATCTTTTCTCAAAAGCAGAGTGTGTTTCTTGTAAGGCAAGCTAGCGTTTGTTTCCCAGTCCTAAATGGAGTTGAATCACATGCAGTTTTTGATCCTATGAGCAAGAGTTGTTTTCTGTTAAGGAAAATCACTATTGCGCTCCCATTGCCAGACACAGTGCAAAGAGGACTCGCGTCTGTTCCCATCAAGTACAGTGTATTGGACTGAAGAGGAGCTACTGTTCTTGTCAGTTTCCTAAGCAGAGTTGAACTAGATATGGCCCGTGTGTGTAGGAAGCACAGTTCTTTTTTACTGTAAGCTCACTGATCGAACCCATAGGAAACACATTAGAGTAGAAGAGTGCCCTTTTCTCAAAAGCAGAGTGTTTTTCTTGTAAGGCAAGCTAGCGTTTGTTGCGCAGTCCTAAATGGAGTTGAATCACATGCAGTTTCTGGTCCTACGAGCAAGAGTTTTTTTTCTGGTAAGAAGAGTCACTACTGAACTCTCATTGTCATACACAAGGCAAATAGCACTGGCGTCTGTTCCCAGCAAGTACAGTGTATTGGACTGAAGAGGACCTACTGTTCTTGTCAGTTTCCTAAGCAGAGTTGAACTAGATATAGCCCGTGTGTGTAGGAAGCACAGTTCTTTTGTTCTGACAAGCTCACTATTCTGGCCCTATAGGAAACACAGTAGAGTAGAAGAGTGCTCTTTTCTCAAAAGCAGAGTGTTTTTCTTGTAAGGCGAGCTAGCGTTTGTTTCGCAGTCCTAAATGGAGTTGAATCACATTCAGTTTGTGGTCCTATGAGCAAGAGATATTTTCTGGTAAGAAGAGTCACTATTGCGGTCCCATTGACATACACATTGCAAATAGCACTAGCATATTTCCCCTGCATGTACAGTGTATTGGACTGAAGAGGATCTACTGTTCTTGTCAGTTTCCTAAGCAGAATTGAACTGGATATGGCCCGTGTGTGTAGGAAGCACAGTTCTTTTGTTCTGAGCAAGCTCACTGTACAGACCCCATAGGAATCACTGTAGAGTAGAAGAGTGCTCTTTTCTCAAAAGAGGAGTGTGTTTCTTGTAAGGCGAGCTAGCGTTTGTTTCGCAGTCCTAAATGGAGTTGAATCCCATGAAGTTTCTGGTCCTACGAGCAAGAGTTGTTTTCTGGTAAGAAGAGTCACTATTGCGCTCCCATTGACATACACAGGGCAAATAGCTCTGGCGTCTGTTCCCAGCATGTACAGTGTATTGGACTGAAGAGGAGCTACTGTTCTTGTCAGTTTCCTAAGCAGAGTTGAACTAGATATAGTCGGTGTGTGTAGGAAGCACAGTTCTTTTGTTCTGAGCAAGCTCACTATTCTGGCCCTACAAAAACACATTAGACTAGAAGAGTGCTCTTTTCTCAAAAGCAGAGTGTGTTTATTGTAAGGCGAGCTAGCGTTTGTTTCCCAGTTATAAATGGAGTTGAATCACATGCAGTGTCTTGTCCTGCGAGCAAGAGTTGTTTTCTGGTAAGAAGAGTCACTATTGCGCTGCCATTATCATACACAGGGCAAATAGCACTGGAGTCTGTTCCCAGCATGTACAGTGTATTGGAATGAAGAGGAGCTACTGTTCTTGTCAGTTTCCTAAGCAGAGTTGAACTAGATATGGCCCTTGTGTGTAGGAAGCACAGTTCTTTTGTTCTGAGCAAGCTCACTATTCTGGCCCTATAGGAAACACAGTAGAGTAGAAGAGTGCTCTTTTCTCAAAAGCAGAGTGTGTTTCTTTTAAGGCAAGCTACCGTTTGTTTCCCAGTCCTAAATTGAGTTGAATCACATGCAGTTTTTGGTCCTACGAGCTAGAGTTGTTTTCTGGTAAGGAAAGTCACTATTGTGCTCCCATTGAAACACACAGTGCAAAGAGGACTCGCGTCTGTTCCCAGCAAGTACAGTGTATTGGACTGAAGAGGAGCTACTGTTCTTGTCAGTTTCCTAAGCAGAGTTGAACTAGATATGGCCCGTGTGTGTAGGAAGCCCAGTTCTTTTGTACTGTAAGCTCACTGATCAAACCCATAGGAAACAGAGTAGAGTAGAAGAGTGCTCTTTTCTCAAAAGCAGAGTGTGTTTCTTGTAAGGCGAGCTAGCATTTGTTTCCCAGTCCTAAATGGATTTGAATCACATGCAGTTTCTAATCCTAAGAGCAAGAGTTGTTTTCTGGTAAGAAGAGTCACTATTGCGCTCCCATTGTCATACACAGGGCAAATAGCACTGGCGTCTGTTCCCAGCATGTACAGTGTATTGGACTGAAGAGGATCTACTGTTCTTGTCAGTTTCCTAAGCAAAATTGAACTAGATATAGCCCGTGTGTGTAGGAAGCACAGTTCTTTTGTTCTGAGCAAGCTCACTGTGTTGGCCCTATAGGAAACACAGTTGAGTAGAAGAGTGCTCTTTTCTCAAAAGCAGAGTGTGTTTCTTGTAAGGCGAACTAGTGCTTGTTTCCCAGTCTGAAATGGAGTTGAATCCCATGCAGTTTCTGGTCCTACGAGCAAGAGATGTTAACTGGTAAGAAGAGTCACTATTGCGCTCCCATTGCCATATACAGTGCAAATAGCTCTCGTGTCTTTTCCCAGCAAGTACAGTGTATTTGACTGAAGAGGAGCTACTGTTCTTGTCAGTTTCATAAGCGGAGTTAAACTAGATATGGCCCGTGTGTGTAGGAAGCACAGTTCTTTTGTTCTGAGCAAGCTCACTGTTCGAACCCATAGAAAACACAGTAGATTAAAAGAGTGCTGTTTTCTCAAAAGCATAGTGTGTTTATTATAAGGCGAGCTAGCATTTGTTTCCCAGTCCTAAATGGAGTTGAATCACATGCAGTTTCTGGTCCTACGAGCAAGAGTTGTTTTCTGGTAAGAAGAGTCACTATTGCGCTCCCATTGACATACACAGGGCAAATAGCACTGTCGTCTGTTCCCAGCATGTACAGTGTATTGGACTGACAAGGAGCTATTGTTCTTGTCAGTTTCCTAAGCGGAGTTGAACTAGATATAGTCGGTGTGTGTAGGAAGCACAGTTCTTTTGTTCTGAGCAAGCTCACTACTCTGGCCCTACAAAAAACACATTAGACTAGAAGAGTGCTCTTTTCTCAAAAGCAGAGTGTGTTTAGTGTAAGGCGAGCTAGTGTTTGTTTCCCAGTTATAAATGGAGTTGAATCACATGCAGTTTCTGGTCCTACAAGCAAGAGTAGTTTTCTGGTAAGAAGAGTCACTATTGTGCTCCCATTGTCATACACAGGGCAAATAACACTGGTGTCTGTTCCCAGCAAGTACAGTGTATGGGACGGAAGAGGATCTACTGTTCTTGTCAGTTTCCTAAGCAGAATTGACCTAGATATGGCGCATGTGTGTGTAGGAAGCACAGTTCTTTTGTTCTGAGCAAGCTCACTATTCTGGCCTTATAGGAAACACAGTAGAGTAGAAGAGTGCTCTTTTCTGAGAAGCAGAGTGTGTTTCTTGTAAGGCGAGCTAGCGTTTGTTTCCCAGTCCTAAATGGAGTTGAATCACATGCAGTTTCTGGTCCTACGAGCAAGAGTTGTTTTCTGGTAAGAGGAGTGACTGTTGCGCTCCCTTTGTCATACAGAGGGCAAATAGCACTGGCATCTGTTCTGAGCATGTACAGTGTATTGAATTGAAGAGGATCTACTGTTCTTGTCAGTTTCCTCAGCAGAATTGAACTAGATATGGCCGTGTGTGTAGGAAGCACAGTTCTTTTGTTCTGAGTAAGCTCACTGTTCTGGCCCTATAGGAAACACAGTAGAGTAGAAGAGTGATCTTTTCTCCAAAGCAGAGTGTGTTTCTTGTAAGGGGAGCTAGCGTTTTCTTCCCCGTCCTAAATGGAGTTGAATCACATGCAGTTTTTGATCGTATGAGCAAGAGTTGTTTTCTGTTAAGGAGAATCACTATTGCGCTCCCATTGACACACACAGTGCAAAGAGGACTCGCGTCTGTTCCCATCAAGTACAGTGTATTGGACTGAAGAGGAGCTACTGTTCTTGTCAGTTTCCTAAGCAGAGTTGAACTAGATATAGCCCGTGTGTGTAGGAAGCACAGTTCTTTTTTACTGTAAGCTCACTGATCGAACCCATAGGAAACACATTAGAGTAGAAGAGTGCCCTTTTCTCAAAAGCAGAGTGTTTTTCTTGTAAGGCAAGCTAGCGTTTGTTGCGCAGTCCTAAATGGAGTTGAATCACATGCAGTTTCTGGTCCTACGAGCAAGAGTTTTTTTCTGGTAAGAAGAGTCACTACTGAACTCTCACTGCCACACACAAGGCAAATAGCACTGGCGTCTGTTCCCAGCAAGTACAGTGTATTGGACTGAAGAGGAGCTACTGTTCTTGTCAGTTTCAAAAGCAGAGTTGAACTAGGTATAGCCCGTGTGTGTAGGAAGCACAGTTCTTTTGTTCCGACAAGCTCACTATTCTGGCTCTATAGGAAACACAGTAGAGTAGAAGAGTGCTCTTTTCTCAAAAGCAGAGTGTTTTTCTTGTAAGGCGAGCTAGCGTTTGTTTCGCAGTCCTAAATGGAGTTGAATCACATTCAGTTTGTGGTCCTATGAGCAAGAGATATTTTCTGGTAAGAAGAGTCACTATTGCGGTCCCATTGTCATACACATTGCAAATAGCACTAGCATCTTTCCCCTGCATGTACAGTGAATTGGACTGAAGAGGATCTACTGTTCTTGTCAGTTTCCTAAGCAGAATTGAACTGGATATGGCCCGTGTGTGTAGGAAGCACAGTTCTTTTGTTCTGAGCAAGCTCACTGTTCAGAACCCATAGGAATCACTGTAGAGTAGATGAGTGCTCTTTTCTCAAAAGCAGAGTGTGTTTCTTGTAAGTCGAGCTAGCATTTGTTTCCCAGTCCTAAATGGAGTTGAATCACATGCAGTTTCTAATCCTAAGTGCAAGAATTGTTTTCTGGTAAGAAGAGTCACTATTGCACTCCCATTGTCATACACAGGGCAAATAGCACTGGCGTCTGTTCCCAGCATGTACAGTGTATTGGACTGAAGAGGATCTACTGTTCTTGTCAGTTTCCTAAGCAGAATTGAGCTAGATATAGCCCGTGTGTGTAGGAAGCACAGTTCTTTTGTTCTGAGCAAGCTCACTCTTTTGGCCCTATAGGAAACACAGTAGAGTAGAAGAGTGCTCTTTTCTCAAAAGCAGAGTGTGTTTCTTGTAAGGCGAACTAGTGCTTGTTTCCCAGTCTGAAATGGAGTTGAATCCCATGCAGTTTCTGGTCCTACGAGCAAGAGATGTTAACTGGTAAGAAGAGTCACTATTGCGCTCCCATTGCCATATACAGTGCAAATAGCTCTCGTGTCTGTTCCCAGCAAGTACAGTGTATTGGACTGAAGAGGAGCTACTTTTTTCGTCAGTTTCGTAAGCGGAGTTAAACTAGATATGGCCCGTGTGTGTAGGAAGCACAGTTCTTTTGTTCTGAGCAAGCTCAATGTTCGAACCATAGTAAACACAGTAGATTAGAAGAGTGCTCTTTTCTCAAAAGCAGAGTGTGTTTCTTGTAAGGGGAGCTAGCGTTTTCTTCCCCGTCCTAAATGGAGTTGAATCACATGCAGTTTTTGATCGTATGAGCAAGAGTTGTTTTCTGTTAAGGAGAATCACTATTGCGCTCCCATTGACACACACAGTGCAAAGAGGACTCGCGTCTGTTCCCATCAAGTACAGTGTATTGGACTGAAGAGGAGCTACTGTTCTTGTCAGTTTCCTAAGCAGAGTTGAACTAGATATAGCCCGTGTGTGTAGGAAGCACAGTTCTTTTTTACTGTAAGCTCACTGATCGAACCCATAGGAAACACATTAGAGTAGAAGAGTGCCCTTTTCTCAAAAGCAGAGTGTTTTTCTTGTAAGGCAAGCTAGCGTTTGTTGCGCAGTCCTAAATGGAGTTGAATCACATGCAGTTTCTGGTCCTACGAGCAAGAGTTTTTTTCTGGTAAGAAGAGTCACTACTGAACTCTCACTGCCATACACAAGGCAAATAGCACTGGCGTCTGTTCCCAGCAAGTACAGTGTATTGGACTGAAGAGGAGCTACTGTTCTTGTCAGTTTCAAAAGCAGAGTTGAACTAGGTATAGCCCGTGTGTGTAGGAAGCACAGTTCTTTTGTTCCGACAAGCTCACTATTCTGGCTCTATAGGAAACACAGTAGAGTAGAAGAGTGCTCTTTTCTCAAAAGCAGAGTGTTTTTCTTGTAAGGCGAGCTAGCGTTTGTTTCGCAGTCCTAAATGGAGTTGAATCACATTCAGTTTGTGGTCCTATGAGCAAGAGATATTTTCTGGTAAGAAGAGTCACTATTGCGGTCCCATTGTCATACACATTGCAAATAGCACTAGCATCTTTCCCCTGCATGTACAGTGAATTGGACTGAAGAGGATCTACTGTTCTTGTCAGTTTCCTAAGCAGAATTGAACTGGATATGGCCCGTGTGTGTAGGAAGCACAGTTCTTTTGTTCTGAGCAAGCTCACTGTTCAGAACCCATAGGAATCACTGTAGAGTAGATGAGTGCTCTTTTCTCAAAAGCAGAGTGTGTTTCTTGTAAGTCGAGCTAGCATTTGTTTCCCAGTCCTAAATGGAGTTGAATCACATGCAGTTTCTAATCCTAAGTGCAAGAATTGTTTTCTGGTAAGAAGAGTCACTATTGCACTCCCATTGTCATACACAGGGCAAATAGCACTGGCGTCTGTTCCCAGCATGTACAGTGTATTGGACTGAAGAGGATCTACTGTTCTTGTCAGTTTCCTAAGCAGAATTGAGCTAGATATAGCCCGTGTGTGTAGGAAGCACAGTTCTTTTGTTCTGAGCAAGCTCACTCTTTTGGCCCTATAGGAAACACAGTAGAGTAGAAGAGTGCTCTTTTCTCAAAAGCAGAGTGTGTTTCTTGTAAGGCGAACTAGTGCTTGTTTCCCAGTCTGAAATGGAGTTGAATCCCATGCAGTTTCTGGTCCTACGAGCAAGAGATGTTAACTGGTAAGAAGAGTCACTATTGCGCTCCCATTGCCATATACAGTGCAAATAGCTCTCGTGTCTGTTCCCAGCAAGTACAGTGTATTGGACTGAAGAGGAGCTACTTTTTTCGTCAGTTTCGTAAGCGGAGTTAAACTAGATATGGCCCGTGTGTGTAGGAAGCACAGTTCTTTTGTTCTGAGCAAGCTCAATGTTCGAACCATAGTAAACACAGTAGATTAGAAGAGTGCTCTTTTCTCAAAAGCAGAGTGTGTTTCTTATAAGGCGAGCTAGCATTTGTTTCCCAGTCCTAAATGGAGTTGAATCACATGCAGTTTCTGGTCCTACGAGCAAGAGTTGTGTTCTGGTAAGAAGAGTGACTGTTGCGCTTTCTTTGTCATACACAGGGCAAATAGCATTGGCATCTGTTCCCAGCATGTACAGTGTATTGGAATGAAGAGGATCTACTGTTCTTGTCAGTTTCCTCAGCAGAATTGAACTAGATATGGCCATGTGTGTAGGAAGCACAGTTCTTTTGTTCTGAGTAAGCTCACTGTTCTGACCCTATAGGAAATACCGTAGAGTAGAAGAGTGATCTTTTCTCAAAAGCAGAGTGTGTTTCTTGTAAGGGGAGCTAGCATTTGTTTCCCAGTCCTAAATGGAGTTGAATCATATGCAATTTTTGATCCTACGAGCAAGAGTTGTTTTCTGGTAAGGAAAGTCACTATTGCGCTCCCATTGCCACACACAGTGCAAAGAGGACTCGCGTCTGTTCCCATCAAGTACACTGTATTGGACTGAAGAGGAGCTACTGTTCTTGTCAGTTTCCTAAGCAGAGTTGAACTAGATATGGACCGTGTGTGTAGGAAGCACAATTCTTTTCTACTGTAAGCTCACTGATCGAACCTATAGGAAACACAGTAGAGTAGAAGAGTGCCCTTTTCTCAAAAACAGAGTGTGTTTCTTGTAACGCGAGCTGGCATTTGTTTCCCAGTCCTAAATGGAGTTGAATCCCATGCAGTTTCTGGTCCTACGAGCAAGAGTTGTTTTCTATTAAGAAGAGTCACTATTGTGCTCCCATTGTCATACACAGGGCAAATTGCACTGGCGTCTGTTCCCAGCATGTACAGTTTTTTGGACTGAAAATGATCTACTGTTCTTGTCAGTTTCCTAAGCAGAATTGAACTAGATATGGCCATGTGTGTAGGAAGCACAGTTCTTTTGTTCTGAGCAAGCTCACTGTTCTGGCCCTATAGAAAACACAGTAGAGTAGTAGAGTGATCTTTTCTCAAAAGCAGAGTGTGTTTCTTGTAAGGCGAGCTAGCGTTTGTTTCCCAGTCCTAAATGGAGTTGAATCACATGCAGTTTTTGATCCTACGAGCAAGAGTTGTTTTCTGGTAAGGAAAGTCACTATTGCGCTCCCATTGCCAAACACAGTGCAAATAGAACTCGCCTCTGTTCCCAGCAAGTACAGTGTATTGGACTGAAGAGGAGCTACTGTTCTTGTCAGTTTCCTAAGCAGAATTGAACTAAATATGGCCATGTGTGTAGGAAGCACAGTTCTTTTGTTCTGAGCAAGCTCACTGTTCTCTCCCTATAGAAAACACAGTAGAGAAGTAGAGTGATCTTTTCTCAAAAGCAGAGTGTGTTTCTTGTAAGGCGAGCTAGCGTTTGTTTCCCAGTCCTAAATATATTTGAATCACATGCAGTTTTTGATCCTACGAGCAAGAGTTGTTTTCTGGTAAGGAAAGTCACTATTGCACTTCCATTGCCATACACAGTGCTAATAGCACTCGCATCTGTTCCCATTAAGTACAGTGTATTGGACTGAAGAGGAGCTACTGTTCTTGTCAGTTTCGTAAGCAGAATTGACCTAGATATTGCCCGTGTGTGTAGGAAGCACAGTTCTTTTTCTGAGCAAGCTCACTCTTTTGGCCCTATAGGAAACACAGTAGAGTAGAAGAGTGCTCTTTTCTCAAAAGCAGAGCGTGTTTCTTGTAAGGCGAGCGAGCGTTTGTTTCCCAGTCCTAAATGGAGTTGAATCACATGCAGTTTTTGGTCCTACGAGCTAGAGTTGTTTTCTGGTAAGGAAAGTCACTATTGCGCTCCCATTGCCACACACAGTGCAAAGAGGACTCGCGTCTGTTCCCATTAAGTACAGTGTATTGGACTGAAGAGGAGCTACTGTTCTTGTCAGTTTCCTAAGCAGAGTTGAACTAGATATGGCCCCTGTGTGTAGGAAGCAAAGTTCTTTTGTTCTGAGCAAGCTGACTGTTCGGACCCCATAGGAAACACAGTAGAGAAGAAGAGTGCTCTTTTCTCAAAGCAGAGTGTGTTTCTTGTAAGGCGAACTAGTGCTTGTTTCCCAGTCTGAAATGGAGTTGAATCCCATGCAGTTTCTGGTCCTACGAGCAAGAGATGTTAACTGGTAAGAAGAGTCACTATTGCCCTCCCATTGCCACATACAGTGCAAATAGCTCTCGCGTTGTTCCCAGCAAGTACAGTGTATTGGACTGAAGAGGAGCTACTGTTGTTGTCAGTTTCCTAAGCGGAGTTAAACTAGATATAGCCCGTGTGTGTAGGAAGCACAGTTCTTTTGTTCTGAGCAAGCTCACTATTCTGGCCCTATAGAAAACACAGTAGAGTAGAAGAGTGCTCTTTTCTGAGAAGCAGAGTGTGTTTCTTGTAAGGCGAGCTAGCATTTGTTTCCCAGTCCTAAATGGAGTTGAATCACATGCAGTTTCTGGTCCTACGAGCAAGAGTTGTTTTCTGGTATAACGAGTCACTATTGCACTCCCATTGTCATACACAGGGCAAATAGCACTGGCGTCTGTTCCCAGCATGTACAGTGTATTGGACTGAATAGGAGCTGCTGTTGTTTTCAGTTTCCTAAGCAGAATTGAACTAGATATGGCCGTGTGTGTAGGAAGCACAGTTCTTTTGTTCTGAGCAAGCTCACTGTTCTGGCCCTATAGAAAACACAGTAGAGTAGAAGAGTGATCTTTTCTCAAAAGCAGAGTGTGTTTCTTGTAAGGCGAGCTAGCGTTTGTTTCCCAGTCCTAAATGGAGTTGAGTCACATGCAGTTTTTGATCCTACGAGCAAGAGTTGTTTTCTGGTAAAGAAAGACACTATTGCGCTCCCATTGCCACACACAGTGCAAAGAGGACTCGCGTCTGTTCCCAGCATGTACAGTGTATTGGACTGAAGAGGAGCTACTGTTCTTGTCAGTTTCCTAAGCAGAGTTGAACTAGATATGGCCCGTGTGTGTAGGAAGCCCAGTTTTTTTGTACTGTAAGCTCACTGATCGAACCCATAGGAAACAGAGTAGAGTAGAAGAGTGCTCTTTTCTCAAAAGCAGTTTGTGTTTCTTGTAAGGCGAGCTAGATTTGTTTCCCAGTCCTAAATAGAGTTGAATCACATGCAGTTTCTGGTTCTACGAGCAAGAGTTGTTTTCTGGTAAGAAGAGTCATTATTGCGCTCCCATTATCATACACAGGGAAAATAGCACTGCCGTCTGTTCCCAGCATGTACAGTGTATTGGACTGAAGAGGATCTACTGTTCTTGTCATTTTCCTAAGCAGAGTTGAACTAGATATAGTCGGTGTGTGTAGGAAGCACAGTTCTTTTGTTCTGAGCAAGCTCACTATTCTGGCCTTACAAAAAACACATTAGACTACAAGAGTGCTCTTTTCTCAAAAGCAGAGTGTGTTTATTGTAAGGTGAGCTAGCGTTTGTTTCCCAGTTATAAATGGAGTTGAATCACATGCAGTTTCTGGTCCTACGAACAAGAGTTGTTTTCTGGTAAGAAGAGTCACTATTGCGCTACCATTATCATACATAGGGCAAATAGCACTGGCGTCTGTTTCCAGCATGTACAGTGTATTGGACTGAAGAGGAGCTACTGTTCTTGTCAGTTTCCTAAGCAGAGTTGTACTAGATATAGCCCGTGTGTGTAGGAAGCACAGTTCTTTTGTTCTGAACAAGCTAACTATTCTGGCCCTATAGGAAACACAGTAGAGTAGAAGACTGCTCTTTTCTCAAAAGCAGAGTGTGTTTCTTGTAAGGCGAGCTAGCATTTGTTTCCCAGTCCTAAATGGAGTTGAATCCCATGCAGTTTCTGGTCCTACGAGCAAGAGTTGTTTTCTATTAAGAAGAGTCACTATTGTGCTCCCATTGTCATACACAGGGCAAATTGCACTGGCGTCTGTTCCCAGCATGTACAGTTTTTTGGACTGAAAATGATCTACTGTTCTTGTCAGTTTCCTAAGCAGAATTGAACTAGATATGGCCATGTGTGTAGGAAGCACAGTTCTTTTGTTCTGAGCAAGCTCACTGTTCTCTCCCTATAGAAAACACAGTAGCGTAGTAGAGTGATCTTTTCTCAAAAGCAGAGTGTGTTTCTTGTAAGGCGAGCTAGCGTTTGTTTCCCAGTCCTAAATATATTTGAATCACATGCAGTTTTTGATCCTACGAGCAAGAGTTGTTTTCTGGTAAGGAAAGTCACTATTGCGCTTCCATTGCCATACACAGTGCTAATAGCACTCGCATCTGTTCCCATTAAGTACAGTGTATTGGACTGAAGAGGAGCTACTGTTCTTGTCAGTTTCGTAAGCAGAATTGACCTAGATATTGCCCGTGTGTGTAGGAAGCACAGTTCTTTTTCTGAGCAAGCTCACTCTTTTGGCCCTATAGGAAACACAGTAGAGTAGAAGAGTGCTCTTTTCTCAAAAGCAGAGCGTGTTTCTTGTAAGGCGAGCGAGCGTTTGTTTCCCAGTCCTAAATGGAGTTGAATCACATGCAGTTTTTGGTCCTACGAGCTAGAGTTGTTTTCTGGTAAGGAAAGTCACTATTGCGCTCCCATTGCCACACACAGTGCAAAGAGGACTCGCGTCTGTTCCCATTAAGTACAGTGTATTGGACTGAAGAGGAGCTACTGTTCTTGTCAGTTTCCTAAGCAGAGTTGAACTAGATATGGCCCCTGTGTGTAGGAAGCAAAGTTCTTTTGTTCTGAGCAAGCTGACTGTTCGGACCCCATAGGAAACACAGTAGAGAAGAAGAGTGCTCTTTTCTCAAAGCAGAGTGTGTTTCTTGTAAGGCGAACTAGTGCTTGTTTCCCAGTCTGAAATGGAGTTGAATCCAATGCAGTTTCTGGTCCTACGAGCAAGAGATGTTAACTGGTATGAAGAGTCACTATTGCCCTCCCATTGCCACATACAGTGCAAATAGCTCTCGCGTTGTTCCCAGCAAGTACAGTGTATTGGACTGAAGAGGAGCTACTGTTCTTGTCAGTTTCCTAAGCGGAGTTAAACTAGATATAGCCCGTGTGTGTAGGAAGCACAGTTCTTTTGTTCTGAGCAAGCTCACTATTCTGGCCCTATAGGAAACACAGTAGAGTAGATGAGTGCTCTTTTCTGAGAAGCAGAGTGTGTTTCTTGTAAGGCGAGCTAGCATTTGTTTCCCAGTCCTAAATGGAGTTGAATCACATGCAGTTTCTGGTCCTACGAGCAAGAGTTGTTTTCTGGTATAACGAGTCACTATTGCACTCCCATTGTCATACACAGGGCAAATAGCACTGGCGTCTGTTCCCAGCATGTACAGTGTATTGGACTGAAGAGGAGCTGCTGTTGTTGTCAGTTTCCTAAGCAGAGTTGAACTAGATATAGTCGGTGTGTGTAGGAAGCACAGTTCTTTTGTTCTGAGCAAGCTCACTATTCTGGCCTTACAAAAAACACATTAGACTACAAGAGTGCTCTTTTCTCAAAAGCAGAGTGTGTTTATTGTAAGGTGAGCTAGCGTTTGTTTCCCAGTTATAAATGGAGTTGAATCACATGCAGTTTCTGGTCCTACGAACAAGAGTTGTTTTCTGGTAAGAAGAGTCACTATTGCGCTACCATTATCATACATAGGGCAAATAGCACTGGCGTCTGTTTCCAGCATGTACAGTGTATTGGACTGAAGAGGAGCTACTGTTCTTGTCAGTTTCCTAAGCAGAGTTGTACTAGATATAGCCCGTGTGTGTAGGAAGCACAGTTCTTTTGTTCTGAACAAGCTAACTATTCTGGCCCTATAGGAAACACAGTAGAGTAGAAGACTGCTCTTTTCTCAAAAGCAGAGTGTGTTTCTTGTAAGGCGAGCTAGCATTTGTTTCCCAGTCCTAAATGGAGTTGAATCCCATGCAGTTTCTGGTCCTACGAGCAAGAGTTGTTTTCTATTAAGAAGAGTCACTATTGTGCTCCCATTGTCATACACAGGGCAAATTGCACTGGCGTCTGTTCCCAGCATGTACAGCTTTTTGGACTGAAAATGATCTACTGTTCTTGTCAGTTTCCTAAGCAGAATTGAACTAGATATGGCCATATGTGTAGGAAGCACAGTTCTTTTGTTCTGAGCAAGCTCACTGTTCTGGCCCTATAGAAAACACAGTAGAGTAGTAGAGTGATCTTTTCTCAAAAGCAGAGTGTGTTTCTTGTAAGGCGAGCTAGCGTTTGTTTCCCAGTCCTAAATGGAGTTGAATCACATGCAGTTTTTGATCCTACGAGCAAGAGTTGTTTTCTGGTAAGGAAAGTCACTATTGTGCTCCCATTGCCATACACAGTGCAAATAGAACTCGCCTCTGTTCCCAGCAAGTACAGTGTATTGGACTGAAGAGGAGCTACTGTTCTTGTCAGTTTCCTAAGCAGAATTGAACTAGATATGGCCATGTGTGTAGGAAGCACAGTTCTTTTGTTCTGAGCAAGCTCACTGTTCTCTCCCTATAGAAAACACAGTAGAGTAGTAGAGTGATCTTTTCTCAAAAGCAGAGTGTGTTTCTTGTAAGGCGAGCTAGCGTTTGTTTCCCAGTCCTAAATATATTTGAATCACATGCAGTTTTTGATCCTACGAGCAAGAGTTGTTTTCTGGTAAGGAAAGTCACTATTGCGCTTCCATTGCCATACACAGTGCTAATAGCACTCGCATCTGTTCCCATTAAGTACAGTGTATTGGACTGAAGAGGAGCTACTGTTCTTGTCAGTTTCGTAAGCAGAATTGACCTAGATATTGCCCGTGTGTGTAGGAAGCACAGTTCTTTTTCTGAGCAAGCTCACTCTTTTGGCCCTATAGGAAACACAGTAGAGTAGAAGAGTGCTCTTTTCTCAAAAGCAGAGCGTGTTTCTTGTAAGGCGAGCGAGCGTTTGTTTCCCAGTCCTAAATGGAGTTAAATCACATGCAGTTTTTGGTCCTACGAGCTAGAGTTGTTTTCTGGTAAGGAAAGTCACTATTGCGCTCCCATTGCCACACACAGTGCAAAGAGGACTCGCGTCTGTTCCCATTAAGTACAGTGTATTGGACTGAAGAGGAGCTACTGTTCTTGTCAGTTTCCTAAGCAGAGTTGAACTAGATATGGCCCCTGTGTGTAGGAAGCAAAGTTCTTTTGTTCTGAGCAAGCTGACTGTTCGGACCCCATAGGAAACACAGTAGAGAAGAAGAGTGCTCTTTTCTCAAAGCAGAGTGTGTTTCTTGTAAGGCGAACTAGTGCTTGTTTCCCAGTCTGAAATGGAGTTGAATCCCATGCAGTTTCTGGTCCTACGAGCAAGAGATGTTAACTGGTATGAAGAGTCACTATTGCCCTCCCATTGCCACATACAGTGCAAATAGCTCTCGCGTTGTTCCCAGCAAGTACAGTGTATTGGACTGAAGAGGAGCTACTGTTGTTGTCAGTTTCCTAAGCGGAGTTAAACTAGATATAGCCCGTGTGTGTAGGAAGCACAGTTCTTTTGTTCTGAGCAAGCTCACTATTCTGGCCCTATAGAAAACACAGTAGAGTAGAAGAGTGCTCTTTTCTGAGAAGCAGAGTGTGTTTCTTGTAAGGCGAGCTAGCATTTGTTTCCCAGTCCTAAATGGAGTTGAATCACATGCAGTTTCTGGTCCTACTTGCAAGAGTTGTTTTCTGGTATAACGAGTCACTATTGCACTCCCATTGTCATACACAGGGCAAATAGCACTGGCGTCTGTTCCCAGCATGTACAGTGTATTGGACTGAAGAGGAGCTGCTGTTGTTGTCAGTTTCCTAAGCAGAATTGAACTAGATATGGCCGTGTGTGTAGGAAGCACAGTTCTTTTGTTCTGAGCAAGCTCACTCTTCTGGCCCTATAGAAAACACAGTAGAGTAGAAGAGTGATCTTTTCTCAAAAGCAGAGTGTGTTTCTTGTAAGGCGAGCTAGCGTTTGTTTCCCAGTCCTAAATGGAGTTGAATCACATGCAGTTTTTGGTCCTACGAGCTACAGTTGTTTTCTGGTAAGGAAAGTCACTATTGCGCTCCCATTGAAACACACAGTGCAAAGAGGACTCGTGTCTGTTCCCAGCAAGTACAGTGTATTGGACTGAAGAGGAGCTACTGTTCTTGTCAGTTTCCTAAGCAGAGTTGAACTAGATATGGCCCGTGTGTGTAGGAAGCCCAGTTCTTTTGTACTGTAAGCTCACTGATCGAACCCATAGGAAACAGAGTAGAGTAGAAGAGTGCTCTTTTCTCAAAAGCAGAGTGTGTTTCTTGTAAGGCGAGCTAGCATTTGTTTCCCAGTCCTAAATGGAGTTGAATCACATGCAGTTTCTAATCCTAAGAGCAAGAGTTTTTTTCTGGTAAGAAGAGTCACTATTGTGCTCCCATTGTCATACACAGGGCAAAAGCACTGGCGTCTGTTCCCAGCATGTACAGTGTATTGGACTGAAGAGGATCTACTGTTCTTGTCAGTTTCCTAAGCAGAATTGAACTAGATATAGCCCGTGTGTGTAGGAAGCACAGTTCTTTTGTTCTGACAAGCTCACTATTCTGGCCCTATAGGAAACACAGTAGAGTAGAAGAGTGCTCTTTTCTCAAAAGCAGATTGTTTTTCTTGTAAGGCGAGCTAGCGTTTGTTTCGCAGTCCTAAATGGAGTTGAATCACATTCAGTTTGTGGTCCTATGAGCAAGAGATATTTTCTGGTAAGAAGAATCACTATTGCGGTCCCATTGTCATACACATTGCAAATAGCACTAGCATCTTTCCCCTGCATGTACAGTGTATTGGACTGAAGAGGATCTACTCTTCTTGTCAGTTTCCTAAGCAGAATTGAACTGGATATGGCCCGTGTGTGTAGGAAGCACAGTTCTTTTGTTCTGAGCAAGCTCACGGTTCAGACCCCATAGGAATCACTGTAGAGTAGAAGAGTGCTCTTTTCTCAAAAGCAGAGTGTGTTTCTTGTAAGGTGAGCTAGCGTTTCTTTCGCAGTCCTAAATGGAGTTGAATCCCATGAAGTTTCTGGTCCTACGAGCAAGAGTTGTTTTCTGGTAAGAAGAGTCACTATTGCGCTCCCATTGACATACACAGGGCAAATAGCACTGGCGTCTGTTCCCAGCATGTACAGTGTATTGGACTGAAGAGGAGCTACTGTTCTTGTCAGTTTCCTAAGCAGAGTTGAACTAGATATAGTCGGTGTGTGTAGGAAGCACAGTTCTTTTGTTCTGAGCAAGCTCACTATTCTGGCCCTACAAAAAACACATTAGACTAGAAAAGTGCTCTTTTCTCAAAAGCAGAGTGTGTTTATTGTAAGGCGAGCTAGCGTTTGTTTCCCAGTTATAAATGGAGTTGAATCACATGCAGTGTCTTGTCCTGCGAGCAAGAGTTTTTTTCTGGTAAGAAGAGTGACTATTGCGCTGCCATTATCATACACAGGGCAAATAGCACTGGCGTCTGTTCCCAGCATGTACAGTGTATTGGACTGAAGAGGAGCTACTGTTCTTGTCAGTTTCTTAAGCAGAGTTGAAGTAGTTATATCCCGTGTGTGTAGGAAGCACAGTTCTTTTGTTCTGAGCAAGCTCACTATTCTGGCCCTATAGGAAACACAGTAGAGTAGAAGAGTGCTCTTTTCTCAAAAGCAGAGTGTTTTTCTTGTAAAGCGAGCTAGCGTTTGTTTCCCAGTCCTAAATGGAGTTGAATCACATGCAGTTTCTGGTACTACAAGCAAGAGTAGTTTTCTGGTAAGAAGAGTCACTATTGTGCTCCCATTGTCATACACAGGGCAAATAGCACTGGCGTCTGTTCCCAGCAAGTACAGTGTATGGGATGGAAGAGGATCTACTGTTCTTGTCAGTTTCCTAAGCAGAATTGACCTAGATATGACGCGTGTGTGTAGGAAGCACAGTTCTTTTGTTCTGAGCAAGCTCACTATTCTGCCCCTATAGGAAACACAGTAGAGTAGAAGAGTGCTCTTTTCTGAGAAGCAGAGTGTGTTTCTTGTAAGGCGAGCTAGCATTTGTTTCCCAGTCTGAAATGGAGTTGAATCCCATGCAGTTTCTGGTCCTACGAGCAAGAGTTGTTTTCTGGTAAGAAGAGTCACTATTGCACTCCCATTGTCATACACAGGGTAAATAGCACTGGCGTCTGTTCACAGCAAGTACACTGTATTGGACTGAAGATGAGCTACTGTTCTTCTCAGTTTCCTAGGCAGAGTTGAACTAGATATGGCCCCTGTGTGTAGGAAGCACAGTTCTTTTGTTCTGAGCAAGCTCACTATTCTGGCCCTATAGGAAACACAGTAGAGTAGAAGAGTGCTCTTTTCTCAAAAGCAGAGTGTGTTTCTTGTAAGGCAAGCTAGCGTTTGTTTCCCAGTCCTAAATGGAGTTGAATCACATGCAGTTTCTGGTCCTACGAGCAAGAGTTGTTTTCTGGTAAGGAAAGTCACTCTTGCGCTCCCATTGCCACACACAGTGCAAAGAGGACTCACGTCTGTTCCCATCAAGTACAGTGTATTGGACTGAAGAGGAGCTACTGTTCTTGTCAGTTTCCTAAGTGGAGTTAAACTAGATATGGCCCGTGTGTGTAGGAAGCACAGATCTTTTGTTCTGAGCAAGCTCACTGTTCTGGCCCTATAGGAAAATCAGTAGATTAGAAGAGTGATCTTTTCTCAAAAGCAAAGTGTGTTTCTTGTAAGGCGAGCTAGTGTTTGTTTCCCAGTCCTAAATGGAGTTGAATCACATGCAGTGTCTGGTCCTACGAGCAAGAGTTGTTTTCTGGTAAGAAGAGTCACTATTGAGCTCCCATTGTCATACACAGGGCAAATAGCACTGGCGTCTGTTCCCACCAAGTACAGTGTATTGGACTGAAGAGGAGCTACTGTTCTTGTCAGTTTCCTAAACAGAGTTGAACTAGATATAGCCCGTGTGTGTAGGAAGCACAGTTCTTTTGTTCTGAGTAAGCTCACTGTTCTGGCCCTATAGGAAACACAGTAGTGTAGAATAGTGATCTTTTCTCAAAAGCAGAGTGTGTTTCTTGTAAGGGGATCTAGCATTTGTTTCCCAGTCCTAAATGTAGTTGAATCACATGCAGTTTTTGATCCTACGAGCAAGAGTTGTTTTCTGGTAAGGAAAATCACTATTGCCCTCCCATTGCCACACATAGTGCAAAGAGGACTCGCGTCTGTTCCCATCAAGTTCAGTGTATTGGACTGAAGAGGAGCTACTGTTCTTGTCAGTTTCCTAAGCAGATTTGAACTAGATATGGCCCGTGTGTGTAGGAAGCAGAGTTCTTTTGTACTGTAAGCTCACTGATCGAACCCATAGGAAACACATTGGAGTTGAAGAGTGCCCTTTTCTCAAAAGCGGAGTGTTTTTCTTGTAAGGCAAGCTAGCGTTTGTTGCGCAGTCCTAAATGGAGTTGAATCACATGCAGTTTCTGGACCTACGAGCAAGAGTTTTTTTTCTGGTAAGAAGAGTCACTATTGAACTCCCATTGTCATACACAGGGCAAATAGCACTGGCGTCTGTTCCCAGCAAGTACAGTGTATTGGACTGAAGAGGAGCTACTGTTCTTGTCAGTTTCCTAAGCAGAGTTGAACTAGATATAGCCCGTGTGTGTAAGAAGCACAGTTCTTTTTTTCTGAGCAAGCTCACTGTTCAGACCCCATAGGAATCACTGTAGAGTAGAAGAGTGTCGGTGTGTGTAGGAAGCACAGTTCTTTTGTTCTGAGCAAGCACACTATTCTGGCCCTACAAAAAAACACATTAGACTAGAAGAGTGCTCTTTTCTCAAAAGCAGAGTGTGTTTATTGTAAGGCGAGCTAGCGTTTGTTTCCCAGTTATAAATGGAGTTGAATCACAAGCAGTTTCTGGTCCTAAGAGCAAGAGTTTTTTTCTGGTAAGAGGAGTCACTATTGAGCTCCCATTGTCATACACAGGGCAAATAGCACTCGCGTCTGTTCCCAGCATGTACAGTGTATTGGACTGAAGAGGATCTACTGTTCTTGTCAGTTTCCTAAGAAGAATTGAACTAGATGTGGCTGTGTGTGTAGGAAGCACAGTTCTTTTGTTCTGAGCAAGCTCACTATTCCTGTCCTATAGGAAATACAGTAGAGTAGAAGAGTGCTCTTTTCTCAAAAGCAGAGAGTGTTTCTTGTAAGGCGAGCTAGCGTTTGTTTCCCGTCCTAAAAGGAGTTGAATCACATGCAGTTTCTGGTCCTAGGAGCAAGAGTTGTTTTCTGGTAAGAAGAGTCACTATTTCGCTCCCATTGCCATATACAGTGCAAAGAGGACTCGCGTCTCTTCCCATCAAGTACAGTGTATTGGACTGAAGAGGAGCTACTGTTCTTGTCAGTTTCCTAAGCAGAGTTGAACTAGATATGGCCCCTGTGTGTAGGAAGCACAGTTCTTTTGTTCTGAGCAAGCTGACTGTTCGGACCCCATAGGAAACACAGTAGAGTAGAAGAGTGCTCTTTTCTCAAAAGCAGAGTGTGTTTCTTGTAAGGCGAGCTAGTGTTTTTTTCCCAGTCTGAAATGGAGTTGAATTCCATGCAGTTTCTGGTCCTATGAGCAAGATATGTTTTCTGGTAAGAAGAGTCACTATTGTGCTCCCATTGCCATATACAGTGCAAATAGATCTCGCGTCTGTACCCAGCAAGTACAGTGTATTGGACTGAAGAGGATCTACTGTTCTTGTCAGTTTCCTAAGCAGAGTTGAACTAGATATAGTAGGTGTGTGTAGGAAGCACAGTTCTTTTGTTCTGTGCAAGCTCACTATTCTGGCCTTACAAAAAACACAGTAGACTAGAAGAGTGCTCTTTCTCAAAAGCAGAGTATGTTTATTGTAAGGCGAGCTAGTGTTTGTTTCCCAGTTATAAATGGAGTTGAATCACATGCAGTTTCTGGTCCTACGAGCAAGAGTTGTTTTCTGGTAAGAAGAGTCACTATTGCGCTCCCATTATCATACACAGGGTAAATAGCACTGGCGTCTGTTCCCAGCATGTACAGTGTATTGGACTGAAGAAGAGCTACTGTTCTTGTCAGTTTCCTAAGCAGAGTTGAATTAGATATAACCCGTGTGTGTAGGAAGCACAGTTCATTTGTTCTCAGAAAGCTAACTATTCTGGCCCTATAGGAAACACAGTAGAGTAGAAGACTGCTCTTTTCTCAAAAGCAGAGTGTGTTTCTTGTAAGGCTAGCTAGCGTTTGTTTCCCAGTCCTAAATGGAGTTGAATCACATGCAGTTTTTGGTCCTAAGAGCTAGAGTTATTTTCAGGTAAGGAAAGTCACTATTGAGCTCCCATTGCCATACATAGTGCAAATAGCACTCGCGTCTGTTCCCAGCAAGTACACTGTATTGGACTGAAGATGAGCTACTGTTCTTCTCTGTTTCCTAAGCAGAGTTGAACTAGATATGGCCCCTGTGTGTAGGAAGCACAGTTCTTTTTTTCTGAGCAAGCTCACTATTCTGGCCCTATAGGAAACACAGTAGAGTAGAAGAGTGCTCTTTTCTCAAAAGCAGAGTGTGTTTCTTGTAAGTCGAGCTAGCGTTTGGTTCCCGTCCTAAAAGGAGTTGAATCACATGCAGTTTCTGGTCCTACGAGCAAGAGTTGTTTTCTGGTAAGAAGAGTCAATATTTTGCTCCCATTGCCATATACAGTGCAAATAGCACTCGCGTCTGTTCCCAGCAAGTACAGTGTATGGGACTGAAGAGGATCTACTGTTCTTGTCAGTTTGCTAAGCAAAACTGAACTAGATATGGCCGTGTGTGTAGGAACCACAGTCCTTTTGTTCTGAGTAAGCTCACTGTTCTGGCCCTATAGGAAACACAGTAGAGTAGAATAGTGATCTTTTCTCAAAAGCAGAGTTTTTTTCTTGTAAGGGGAGCTAGCGTTTGTTTCCCAGTCCTAAATGGAGTTGAATCACATGCAGTTTTTGATCCTATGAGCAAGAGTTGTTTTCTGTTAAGGAAAATCACTATTGTGCTCCCATTGCCACACACAGTGCAAAGAGGACTCGCGTCTGTTCCCATCAAGTACAGTGTATTGGACTGAAGAGGAGCTACTGTTCTTGTTAGTTTCCTAAGCAGAGTTGAACTAGATATGGCCCGTGTGTGTAGGAAGCACAGTTCTTTTGTACTGTAAGCTCACTGATCGAACCCATAGGAAACACATTAGAGTAGAAGAGTGCCCTTTTCTCAAAAGCAGAGTGTTTTTCTTGTAAGGCAAGCTAGCGTTTGTTGCGCAGTCCTAAATGGAGTTGAATCACATGCAGTTTCTGGTCCTACGAGCAAGAGTTTTTTTTCTGGTAAGAAGAGTCACTACTGAACTCTCATTGTCATACACAAGGCAAATAGCACTGGCGTCTGTTCCCAGCAAGTATAGTGTATTGGACTGAAGAGGAGCTACTGTTCTTGTCAGTTTCCTAAGCAGAGTTGAACTAGATATAGCCCGTGTGTGTAGGAAGCACAGTTCTTTTGTTCTGACAAGCTCACTATTCTGGCCCTATAGGAAACACAGTAGAGTAGAAGAGAGCTCTTTTCTCAAAAGCAGAGTGTTTTTCTTGTAAGGCGAGCTAGCGTTTGTTTCGCAGTCCTAAATGGAGTTGAATCACATTCAGTTTGTGGTCCTATGAGCAAGAGATATTTTCTGGTAAGAAGAGTCCCTATTGCGGTCCCATTGTCATACACATTGCAAATAGCACTAGCATCTTTCCCCTGCATGTACAGTGTATTGGACTGAAGAGGATCTACTGTTCTTGTCAGTTTCCTAAGCAGAATTGAACTGGATATGGCCCGTGTGTGTAGGAAGCACAGTTCTTTTGTTCTGAGCAAGCTCACTGTTCAGACCCCATAGGAATCACTGTAGAGTAGAAGAGTGCTCTTTTCTCAAAAGCAGAGTGTGTTTCTTGTAAGGCGAGCTAGCCTTTCTTTCGCAGTCCTAAATGGAGTTGAATCCCATGAAGTTTCTGGTCCTACGAGCAAGAGTTGTTTTCTGGTAAGAAGAGTCACTATTGTGCTCCCATTGTCATACACAGGGCAAATAGCACTGGCGTCTGTTCCCAGCAAGTACAGTGTATGGGACGGAAGAGGATCTACTGTTCTTGTCAGTTTCCTAAGCAGAATTGACCTAGATATGGCCGTGTGTGTAGGAAGCACAGTTCTTTTGTTCTGAGCAAGCTCACTATTCTGGCCCTATAGGAAACACAGTAGAGTAGAAGAGTGCTCTTTTCTCAAAAGCAGAGTGTGTTTCTTGTAAGTCGAGCTAGCGTTTGGTTCCCGTCCTAAAAGGAGTTGAATCACATGCAGTTTCTGGTCCTACGAGCAAGAGTTGTTTTCTGGTAAGAAGAGTCAATATTTTGCTCCCATTGCCATATACAGTGCAAATAGCACTCGCGTCTGTTCCCAGCAAGTACAGTGTATGGGACTGAAGAGGATCTACTGTTCTTGTCAGTTTGCTAAGCAAAACTGAACTAGATATGGCCGTGTGTGTAGGAACCACAGTCCTTTTGTTCTGAGTAAGCTCACTGTTCTGGCCCTATAGGAAACACAGTAGAGTAGAATAGTGATCTTTTCTCAAAAGCAGAGTTTTTTTCTTGTAAGGGGAGCTAGCGTTTGTTTCCCAGTCCTAAATGGAGTTGAATCACATGCAGTTTTTGATCCTATGAGCAAGAGTTGTTTTCTGTTAAGGAAAATCACTATTGTGCTCCCATTGCCACACACAGTGCAAAGAGGACTCGCGTCTGTTCCCATCAAGTACAGTGTATTGGACTGAAGAGGAGCTACTGTTCTTGTTAGTTTCCTAAGCAGAGTTGAACTAGATATGGCCCGTGTGTGTAGGAAGCACAGTTCTTTTGTACTGTAAGCTCACTGATCGAACCCATAGGAAACACATTAGAGTAGAAGAGTGCCCTTTTCTCAAAAGCAGAGTGTTTTTCTTGTAAGGCAAGCTAGCGTTTGTTGCGCAGTCCTAAATGGAGTTGAATCACATGCAGTTTCTGGTCCTACGAGCAAGAGTTTTTTTTCTGGTAAGAAGAGTCACTACTGAACTCTCATTGTCATACACAAGGCAAATAGCACTGGCGTCTGTTCCCAGCAAGTATAGTGTATTGGACTGAAGAGGAGCTACTGTTCTTGTCAGTTTCCTAAGCAGAGTTGAACTAGATATAGCCCGTGTGTGTAGGAAGCACAGTTCTTTTGTTCTGACAAGCTCACTATTCTGGCCCTATAGGAAACACAGTAGAGTAGAAGAGAGCTCTTTTCTCAAAAGCAGAGTGTTTTTCTTGTAAGGCGAGCTAGCGTTTGTTTCGCAGTCCTAAATGGAGTTGAATCACATTCAGTTTGTGGTCCTATGAGCAAGAGATATTTTCTGGTAAGAAGAGTCCCTATTGCGGTCCCATTGTCATACACATTGCAAATAGCACTAGCATCTTTCCCCTGCATGTACAGTGTATTGGACTGAAGAGGATCTACTGTTCTTGTCAGTTTCCTAAGCAGAATTGAACTGGATATGGCCCGTGTGTGTAGGAAGCACAGTTCTTTTGTTCTGAGCAAGCTCACTGTTCAGACCCCATAGGAATCACTGTAGAGTAGAAGAGTGCTCTTTTCTCAAAAGCAGAGTGTGTTTCTTGTAAGGCGAGCTAGCCTTTCTTTCGCAGTCCTAAATGGAGTTGAATCCCATGAAGTTTCTGGTCCTACGAGCAAGAGTTGTTTTCTGGTAAGAAGAGTCACTATTGTGCTCCCATTGTCATACACAGGGCAAATAGCACTGGCGTCTGTTCCCAGCAAGTACAGTGTATGGGACGGAAGAGGATCTACTGTTCTTGTCAGTTTCCTAAGCAGAATTGACCTAGATATGGCCGTGTGTGTAGGAAGCACAGTTCTTTTGTTCTGAGCAAGCTCACTATTCTGGCCCTATAGGAAACACAGTAGAGTAGAAGAGTGCTCTTTTCTGAGAAGCAGAGTGTGTTTCTTGTAAGGGGAGCTAGCGTTTGTTTCCCAGTCCTAAATGGAGTTGAATCCCATGCAGTTTCTGGTCCTACGAGCAAGAGTTGTTTTCTGGTAAGAAGAGTCACTATTGCACTCCCATTGTCATACACAGGGCAAATAGCACTGGCGTCTGTTCCCAGCATGTACAGTGTATTGGATTGAAGAGGAGCTTCTGTTCTTGTCAGTTTCCTAAGCGGAATTGAACTTGATATGGCCATGTGTGTAGGAAGCACAGTTCTTTTGTTCTGAGCAAGCTCACTCTTTTGGCCCTATAGGAAACACAGTAGAGTAGAAGAGTGCTCTCTTCAAAAAAGCACAGTGTCTTTCTTGTAAGGCGAGCTAGCGTTTGTTTCCCAGTCCTAAATTGAGTTGAATCACATGCAGTTTTTGGTCCTATGAGCTAGAGTTGTTTTCTGGTAAGGAAAGTCACTATTGCGCTCCCATTGACACACACAGTGCAAAGAGGACTCGCGTCTGTTCCCATCAAGTACAGTGTATTGGACTGAAGAGGAGCTACTGTTCTTGTCAGTTTCCTAAGCAGAGTTGAACTAGATATGGCCCGTGTGTGTAGGAAGCCCAGTTCTTTTGTACTGTAAGCTCACTGATCGAACCCACAGGAAACAGAGTAGAGTAGAAGAGTGCTCTTTTCTCAAAAGCAGAGTGTGTTTCTTGTAAGTCGAGCTAGCATTTGTTTCCCAGTCCTAAATGGAGTTGAATCACATGCAGTTTCTAATCCTAAGAGCAAGAATTGTTTTCTGGTAAGAAGAGTCACTATTGCGCTCCCATTGTCATACACAGGGCAAATAGCACTGGAGTCTGTTCCCAGCATGTACAGTGTATTGGACTGAAGAGGATCTACTGTTCTTGTCAGTTTCCTAAGCAGAATTGAGCTAGATATAGCCCGTGTGTGTAGGAAGCACAGTTTTTTTGTTCTGAGCAAGCTCACTGTTTTGGCCCTTAGGAAACACAGTAGAGTAGAAGAGTGCTCTTTTCTCAAAAGCAGAGTGTGTTTCTTGTAAGGCGAACTAGTGCTTGTTTCCCAGTCTGAAATGGAGTTGAATCCCATGCAGTTTCTGGTCCTACGAGCAAGAGATGTTAACTGGTAAGAAGAGTCACTATTGCGCTCCCATTGCCATATACAGTGCAAATAGCTCTCGTGTCTGTTCCCAGCAAGTACAGTGTATTGGACTGAAGAGGATCTACTGTTCTTGTCAGTTTCCTAAGCAGAATTGAGCTAGATATAGCCCGTGTGTGTAGGAAGCACAGTTTTTTTGTTCTGAGCAAGCTCACTGTTTTGGACCTTAGGAAACACAGTAGAGTAGAAGAGTGCTCTTTTCTCAAAAGCAGAGTGTGTTTCTTGTAAGGCGAACTAGTGCTTGTTTCCCAGTCTGAAATGGAGTTGAATCCCATGCAGTTTCTGGTCCTACGAGCAAGAGATGTTAACTGGTAAGAAGAGTCACTATTGCGCTCCCATTGCCATATACAGTGCAAATAGCTCTCGTGTCTGTTCCCAGCAAGTACAGTGTATTGGACTGAAGAGGAGCTACTGTTCTTGTCAGTTTCATAAGCGGAGTTAAACTAGATATGGCCCGTGTTTGTAGGAAGCACAGTTCTTTTGTTCTGAGCAAGCTCACTGTTCGAACTCATAGTAAACACAGTAGATTAGAATTGTGCTCTTTTCTCAAAAGCATAGTGTGTTTCTTATAAGGCGAGCTAGCATTTGTTTCCCAGTCCTAAATGGAGTTGAATCACATGCAGTTTCTGGTCCTACGAGCAAGAGTTGTTTTCTGGTAAGAGGAGTGACTGTTGCGCTCCCTTTGTCATACAAAGGGCAAATAGCACTGGCATCTGTTCCCAGCATGTACAGTGTATTGGACTGAAGAGGAGCTACTGTTCTTGTCAGTTTCCTCAGCAGAATTGAACTAGATATGGCCGTGTGTGTAGGAAGCACAGTCCTTTTGTTCTGAGTAAGCTCACCGTTCTGGCCCTATAGGAAAAACAGTAGAGTAGAAGGGTGATCTTTTCTCAAAAGCAGAGAGTGTTTCTTGTAAGGGGAGCTAGCGTTTGTTTCCCAGTCCTAAATGGAGTTGCATCACATGCAGTTTTTGATCCTATGAGCAAGAGTTGTTTTCTGTTAAGGAAAATCACTATTGCGCTCCCATTGCCACACACAGTGCAAAGAGGACTTGCGTCTGTTCCCATCAAGTACAGTGTATTGGACTGAAGAGGAGCTACTGTTCTTGTCAGTTTCCTAAGCAGAGTTGAACTAGATATGGCCCGTGTGTGTAGGAAGCACAGTTCTTTTTTACTGTAAGCTTACTGATCGAACCCATAGGAAACACATTAGAGTAGAAGAGTGCCCTTTTCTCAAAAGCAGAGTGTTTTTCTTGTAAGGCAAGCTAGCGTTTGTTGCGCAGTCCTAAATGGAGTTGAATCACATGCAGTTTCTGGTCCTACGAGCAAGAGTTTTTTTTCTGGTAAGAAGAGTCACTACTGAACTCTCATTGTCATACACAAGGCAAATAGCACTGGCGTCTGTTCCCAGCAAGTACAGTGTATTGGACTGAAGAGGAGCTACTGTTCTTGTCAGTTTCCTAAGCAGAGTTGAACTAGATATAGCCCGTGTGTGTAGGAAGCACAGTTCTTTTGTTCTGACAAGCTCACTATTCTGGCCCTATATGAAACACAGTAGAATAGAAGAGAGCTCTTTTCTCAAAAGCAGAGTGTTTTTCTTGTAAGGCGAGCTAGCGTTTGTTTCGCAGTCCTAAATGGAGTTGAATCACATTCAGTTTGTGGTCCTATGAGCAAGAGATATTTTCTGGTAAGAAGAGTCACTATTGCGGTCCCATTGTCATACACATTGCAAATAGCACTAGCATCTTTCCCCTGCATGTACAGTGTATTGGACTGAAGAGGATCTACTGTTCTTGTCAGTTTCCTAAGCAGAATTGAACTGGATATGGCCCGTGTGTGTAGGAAGCACAGTTCTTTTGTTCTGAGCAAGCTCTCTGTTCAGACCCCATAGGAATCACTGTAGAGTAGAAGAGTGCTCTTTTCTCAAAAGCAGAGTGTGTTTCTTGTAAGGCGAGCTAGCCTTTCTTTCGCAGTCCTAAATGGAGTTGAATCCCATGAAGTTTCTGGTCCTACGAGCAAGAGTTGTTTTCTGGTAAGAAGAGTCACTATTGTGCTCCCATTGTCATACACAGGGCAAATAGCACTGCCGTCTGTTCCCAGCATGTACAGTGTATTGGACTGAAGAGGATCTACTGTTCTTGTCAGTTTCCTAAGCAGAATTGAGCTAGATATAGCCCGTGTGTGTAGGAAGCACAGTTCATTGTTCTGAGCAAGCTCACTGTTTTGGCCCTATAGGAAACACAGTAGAGTAGAAGAGTGCTCTTTTCTCAAAAGCAGAGTGTGTTTCTTGTAAGGCGAACTAGTGCTTGTTTCCCAGTCTGAAATGGAGTTGAATCCCAGGCAGTTTCTGGTCCTACGAGCAAGAGATGTTAACTGGTAAGAAGAGTCACTATTGCGCTCCCATTGCCATATACAGTGCAAATAGCTCTCGTGTCTGTTCCAAGCAAGTACAGTGTATTGGACTGAAGAGGAGCTACTGTTCTTGTCAGTTTCATAAGCGGAGTTAAACTAGATATGGCCCGTGTTTGTAGGAAGCACAGTTCTTTTGTTCTGAGCAAGCTCACTGTTCGAACTCATAGTAAACACAGTAGATTAGAATTGTGCTCTTTCCTCAAAAGCATAGTGTGTTTCTTATAAGGCGAGCTAGCATTTGTTTCCCAGTCCTAAATGGAGTTGAATCACATGCAGTTTCTGGTCCTACGAGCAAGAGTTGTTTTCTGGTAAGAGGAGTGACTGTTGCGCTCCCTTTGTCATACACAGGGCAAATAGCACGGGCATCTGTTCCCAGCATGTACAGTGTATTGGATTGAAGAGGATCTACTGTTCTTGTCAGTTTCCTCAGCAGAATTGAACTAGATATGGCCGTGTGTGTAGGAAGCACAGTTCTTTTGTTCTGAGCAAGCTCACTGTTCTGGCCCTATAGGAAACACATTAGAGTAGAAGAGTGCTCTTTTCTCAAAAGCAGAGTGTGTTTCTTGTAAGTCGAGCTAGCGTTTGGTTCCCAGTCCTAAATAGAGTTGAATCACATGCAGTTTCTGGTCCTACGAGCTAGAGTTGTTTTCTGGTAAGGAAAGTCACTATTGCGCTCCCATTGACATACACAGTGCAAATAGCACTCGCGGCAGTTCCCAGCAAGTACAGTGTATTGGACTGAAGAGGAGCTACTGTTCTTGTCAGTTTCCAAAGCAGAGTTGAACTAGATATGGCCCGTGTGTGTAGGAAGCACAGTTCTTTTGTTCTGAGCAAGCTCACTGTTTGGACCCCATAGGATACACTGTAGAGTAGAAGAGTGCTCTTTTCTCAAAAGAAGAGAGTGTTTCTTGTAAGGCGAGCTAGCGTTTGTTTCCCGTCCTAAAAGGAGTTGAATCACATGCAGTTTCTGGTCCTACGAGCAAGAGTTGTTTTCTGGTAAGAAGAGTCAATATTTCGCTCCCATTGCCATATACAGTGCAAATAGCACTCGCGTCTGTTCCCAGCAAGTACAGTGTATGGGACTGAAGAGGATCTACTGTTCTTGTCAGTTTCCTAAGCAAAATTGAACTAGATATGGCCGTGTGTGTAGGAAGCACAGTTCTTTTGTTCTGAGTAAGCTCACTGTTCTGGCCCTATAGGAAACACAGTAGAGTAGAAGAGTGATCTTTTCTCAAAAGCAGAGTTTGTTTCTTGTAAGGGGAGCTAGCGTTTGTTTCCCAGTCCTAAATGGAGTTGAATCACATGCAGTTTTTGATCCTATGAGCAAGAGTTGTTTTCTGTTAAGGAAAATCACTATTGTGCTCCCATTGCCACACACAGTGCAAAGAGGACTCGCGTCTGTTCCCATCAAGTACAGTGTATTGGACTGAAGAGGAGCTACTGTTCTTGTTAGTTTCCTAAGCAGAGTTGAACTAGATATGGCCCGTGTGCGTAGGAAGCACAGTTCTTTTTTACTGTAAGCTCACTGATCGAACCCATAGGAAACATATTAGAGTAGAAGAGTGCCCTTTTCTCAAAAGCAGAGTGTTTTTCTTGTAAGGCAAGCTAGCGTTTGTTGCGCAGTCCTAAATGGAGTTGAATCACATGCAGTTTCTGGTCCTACGAGCAAGAGTTTTTTTTCTGGTAAGAAGAGTCACTACTGAACTCTCATTGTCATACACAAGGCAAATAGCACTGGCGTCTGTTCCCAGCAAGTATAGTGTATTGGACTGAAGAGGAGCTACTGTTCTTGTCAGTTTCCTAAGCAGAGTTGAACTAGATATAGCCCGTGTGTGTAGGAAGCACAGTTCTTTTGTTCTGACAAGCTCACTATTCTGGCCCTATAGGAAACACAGTAGAGTAGAAGAGAGCTCTTTTCTCAAAAGCAGAGTGTTTTTCTTGTAAGGCGAGCTAGCGTTTGTTTCACAGTCCTAAATGGAGTTGAATCACATTCAGTTTGTGGTCCTATGAGCAAGAGATATTTTCTGGTAAGAAGAGACCCTATTGCGGTCCCATTGTCATACACATTGCAAATAGCACTAGCATCTTTCCCCTGCATGTACAGTGTATTGGACTGAAGAGGATCTACTGTTCTTGTCAGTTTCCTAAGCAGAATTGAACTGGATATGGCCCGTGTGTGTAGGAAGCACAGTTCTTTTGTTCTGAGCAAGCTCACTGTTCAGACCCCATAGGAATCACTGTAGAGTAGAAGAGTGCTCTTTTCTCAAAAGCAGAGTGTGTTTCTTGTAAGGCGAGCTAGCCTTTCTTTCGCAGTCCTAAATGGAGTTGAATCCCATGAAGTTTCTGGTCCTACGAGCAAGAGTTGTTTTCTGGTAAGAAGAGTCACTATTGTGCTCCCATTGTCATACACAGGGCAAATAGCACTGGCGTCTGTTCCCAGCAAGTACAGTGTATGGGACGGAAGAGGATCTACTGTTCTTGTCAGTTTCCTAAGCAGAATTGACCTAGATATGGCCGTGTGTGTAGGAAGCACAGTTCTTTTGTTCTGAGCAAGCTCACTATTCTGGCCCTATAGGAAACACAGTAGAGTAGAAGAGTGCTCTTTTCTGAGAAGCAGAGTGTGTTTCTTGTAAGGGGAGCTAGCGTTTGTTTCCCAGTCCTAAATGGAGTTGAATCCCATGCACTTTCTGGTCCTACGAGCAAGAGTTGTTTTCTGGTAAGAAGAGTCACTATTGCACTCCCATTGTCATACACAGGGCAAATAGCACTGGCGTCTGTTCCCAGCATGTACAGTGTATGGGATTGAAGAGGAGCTTCTGTTCTTGTCAGTTTCCTAAGCGGAATTGAACTTGATATGGCCATGTGTGTAGGAAGCACAGTTCTTTTGTTCTGAGCAAGCTCACTCTTTTGGCCCTATAGGAAACACAGTAGAGTAGAAGAGTGCTCTCTTCAAAAAAGCACAGTGTCTTTCTTGTAAGGCGAGCTAGCGTTTGTTTCCCAGTCCTAAATTGAGTTGAATCACATGCAGTTTTTGGTCCTATGAGCTAGAGTTGTTTTCTGGTAAGGAAAGTCACTATTGCGCTCCCATTGACACACACAGTGCAAAGAGGACTCGCGTCTGTTCCCATCAAGTACAGTGTATTGGACTGAAGAGGAGCTACTGTTCTTGTCAGTTTCCTAAGCAGAGTTGAACTAGATATGGCCCGTGTGTGTAGGAAGCCCAGTTCTTTTGTACTGTAAGCTCACTGATCGAACCCACAGGAAACAGAGTAGAGTAGAAGAGTGCTCTTTTCTCAAAAGCAGAGTGTGTTTCTTGTAAGTCGAGCTAGCATTTGTTTCCCAGTCCTAAATGGAGTTGAATCACATGCAGTTTCTAATCCTAAGAGCAAGAATTGTTTTCTGGTAAGAAGAGTCACTATTGCGCTCCCATTGTCATACACAGGGCAAATAGCACTGGAGTCTGTTCCCAGCATGTACAGTGTATTGGACTGAAGAGGATCTACTGTTCTTGTCAGTTTCCTAAGCAGAATTGAGCTAGATATAGCCCGTGTGTGTAGGAAGCACAGTTCTTTTGTTCTGAGCAAGCTCACTGTTTTGGCCCTATAGGAAACACAGTAGAGTAGAAGAGTGCTCTTTTCTCAAAAGCAGAGTGTGTTTCTTGTAAGGCGAACTAGTGCTTGTTTCCCAGTCTGAAATGGAGTTGAATCCCATGCAGTTTCTGGTCCTACGAACAAGAGATGTTAACTGGTAAGAAGAGTCACTATTGCGCTCCCATTGCCATATACAGTGCAAATAGCTCTCGTGTCTGTTCCCAGCAAGTACAGTGTATTGGACTGAAGAGGAGCTACTGTTCTTGTCAGTTTCATAAGCGGAGTTAAACTAGATATGGCCCGTGTTTGTAGGAAGCACAGTTCTTTTGTTCTGAGCAAGCTCACTGTTCGAACTCATAGTAAACACAGTAGATTAGAATTGTGCTCTTTTCTCAAAAGCATAGTGTGTTTCTTATAAGGCGAGCTAGCATTTGTTTCCCAGTCCTAAATGGAGTTGAATCACATGCAGTTTCTGGTCCTACGAGCAAGAGTTGTTTTCTGGTAAGAGGAGTGACTGTTGCGCTCCCTTTGTCATACAAAGGGCAAATAGCACTGGCATCTGTTCCCAGCATGTACAGTGTATTGGACTGAAGAGGAGCTACTGTTCTTGTCAGTTTCCTCAGCAGAATTGAACTAGATATGGCCGTGTGTGTAGGAAGCACAGTCCTTTTGTTCTGAGTAAGCTCACCGTTCTGGCCCTATAGGAAAAACAGTAGAGTAGAAGGGTGATCTTTTCTCAAAAGCAGAGAGTGTTTCTTGTAAGGGGAGCTAGCGTTTGTTTCCCAGTCCTAAATGGAGTTGAATCACATGCAGTTTTTGATCCTATGAGCAAGAGTTGTTTTCTGTTAAGGAAAATCACTATTGCGCTCCCATTGCCACACACAGTGCAAAGAGGACTTGCGTCTGTTCCCATCAAGTACAGTGTATTGGACTGAAGAGGAGCTACTGTTCTTGTCAGTTTCCTAAGCAGAGTTGAACTAGATATGGCCCGTGTGTGTAGGAAGCACAGTTCTTTTTTACTGTAAGCTTACTGATCGAACCCATAGGAAACACATTAGAGTAGAAGAGTGCCCTTTTCTCAAAAGCAGAGTGTTTTTCTTGTAAGGCAAGCTAGCGTTTGTTGCGCAGTCCTAAATGGAGTTGAATCACATGCAGTTTCTGGTCCTACGAGCAAGAGTTTTTTTTCTGGTAAGAAGAGTCACTACTGAACTCTCATTGTCATACACAAGGCAAATAGCACTGGCGTCTGTTCCCAGCAAGTACAGTGTATTGGACTGAAGAGGAGCTACTGTTCTTGTCAGTTTCCTAAGCAGAGTTGAACTAGATACAGCCCGTGTGTGTAGGAAGCACAGTTCTTTTGTTCTGACAAGCTCACTATTCTGGCCCTATATGAAACACAGTAGAATAGAAGAGAGCTCTTTTCTCAAAAGCAGAGTGTTTTTCTTGTAAGGCGAGCTAGCGTTTGTTTCGCAGTCCTAAATAGAGTTGAATCACATTCAGTTTGTGGTCCTATGAGCAAGAGATATTTTCTGGTAAGAAGAGTCACTATTGCGGTCCCATTGTCATACACATTGCAAATAGCACTAGCATCTTTCCCCTGCATGTACAGTGTATTGGACTGAAGAGGATCTACTGTTCTTGTCAGTTTCCTAAGCAGAATTGAACTGGATATGGCCCGTGTGTGTAGGAAGCACAGTTCTTTTGTTCTGAGCAAGCTCTCTGTTCAGACCCCATAGGAATCACTGTAGAGTAGAAGAGTGCTCTTTTCTCAAAAGCAGAGTGTGTTTCTTGTAAGGCGAGCTAGCCTTTCTTTCGCAGTCCTAAATGGAGTTGAATCCCATGAAGTTTCTGGTCCTACGAGCAAGAGTTGTTTTCTGGTAAGAAGAGTCACTATTGTGCTCCCATTGTCATACACAGGGCAAATAGCACTGCCGTCTGTTCCCAGCATGTACAGTGTATTGGACTGAAGAGGATCTACTGTTCTTGTCAGTTTCCTAAGCAGAATTGAGCTAGATATAGCCCGTGTGTGTAGGAAGCACAGTTCATTGTTCTGAGCAAGCTCACTGTTTTGGCCCTATAGGAAACACAGTAGAGTAGAAGAGTGCTCTTTTCTCAAAAGCAGAGTGTGTTTCTTGTAAGGCGAACTAGTGCTTGTTTCCCAGTCTGAAATGGAGTTGAATCCCAGGCAGTTTCTGGTCCTACGAGCAAGAGATGTTAACTGGTAAGAAGAGTCACTATTGCGCTCCCATTGCCATATACAGTGCAAATAGCTCTCGTGTCTGTTCCAAGCAAGTACAGTGTATTGGACTGAAGAGGAGCTACTGTTCTTGTCAGTTTCATAAGCGGAGTTAAACTAGATATGGCCCGTGTTTGTAGGAAGCACAGTTCTTTTGTTCTGAGCAAGCTCACTGTTCGAACTCATAGTAAACACAGTAGATTAGAATTGTGCTCTTTTCTCAAAAGCATAGTGTGGTTCTTATAAGGCGAGCTAGCATTTGTTTCCCAGTCCTAAATGGAGTTGAATCACATGCAGTTTCTGGTCCTACGAGCAAGAGTTGTTTTCTGGTAAGAGGAGTGACTGTTGCGCTCCCTTTGTCATACACAGGGCAAATAGCACGGGCATCTGTTCCCAGCATGTACAGTGTATTGGATTGAAGAGGATCTACTGTTCTTGTCAGTTTCCTCAGCAGAATTGAACTAGATATGGCCGTGTGTGTAGGAAGCACAGTCCTTTTGTTCTGAGTAAGCTCACTGTTCTGGCCCTATAGGAAACACATTAGAGTAGAAGAGTGCTCTTTTCTCAAAAGCACAGTGTGTTTCTTGTAAGGCGAGCTAGCGTTTGTTTCCCAGTCCTAAATTGACTTGAATCACATGCAGTTTTTGGTCCTACGAGCTAGAGTTGTTTTCTGGTAAGGAAAGTCACTATTGCGCTCCCATTGACACACACAGTGCAAAGAGGACTCGCGTCTGTTCCCATCAAGTACAGTGTATTGGACTGAAGAGGAGCTACTGTTCTTGTCAGTTTCCTAAGCAGAGTTGAACTAGATATGGCCCGTGTGTGTAGGAAGCCCAGTTCTTTTGTACTGTAAGCTCACTGATCGAACCCATAGGAAACAGAGTAGAGTAGAAGAGTGCTCTTTTCTCAAAAGCAGAGTGTGTTTCTTGTAAGTCGAGCTAGCATTTGTTTCCCAGTCCTAAATGGAGTTGAATCACATGCAGTTTCTAATCCTAAGAGCAAGATATGTTTTCTGGTAAGAAGAGTCACTATTGCGCTCCCATTGTCATACACAGGGCAAATAGCACTGGAGTCTGTTCCCAGCATGTACAGTGTATTGGATTGAAGAGGATCTACTGTTCTTGTCAGTTTCCTAAGCAGAATTGAGCTAGATATAGCCCGTGTGTGTAGGAAGCACAGTTCTTTTGTTCTGAGCAAGCTCACTGTTTTGGCCCTATAGGAAACACAGTAGAGTAGAAGAGTGCTCTTTTCTCAAAAGCAGAGTGTGTTTCTTGTAAGGCGAACTAGTGCTTGTTTCCCAGTCTGAAATGGAGTTGAATCCCATGCAGTTTCTGGTCCTACGAGCAAGAGATGTTAACTGGTAAGAAGAGTCACTATTGCGCTCCCATTGCCATATACAGTGCAAATAGCTCTCGTGTCTGTTCCCAGCAAGTACAGTGTATTGGACTGAAGAGGAGCTACTGTTCTTGTCAGTTTCATAAGCGGAGTTAAACTAGATATGGCCCGTGTGTGTAGGAAGCACAGTTCTTTTGTTCTGAGCAAGCTCACTGTTCGAACTCATAGTAAACACAGTAGATTAGAATTGTGCTCTTTTCTCAAAAGCATAGTGTGTTTCTTATAAGGCGAACTAGCATTTGTTTCCCAGTCCTAAATGGAGTTGAATCACATGCAGTTTCTGGTCCTACGAGCAAGAGTTGTTTTCTGGTAAGAGGAGTGACTGTTGCGCTCCCTTTGTCATACAAAGGGCAAATAGCACTGGCATCTGTTCCCAGCATGTACAGTGTATTGGATTGAAGAGGATCTACTGTTCTTGTCAGTTTCTTCAGCAAAATTGAACTAGATATGGCCGTGTGTGTAGGAAGCACAGTCCTTTTGTTCTGAGTAAGCTCACTGTTCTGGCCCTATAGGAAACACAGTAGAGTAGAAGGGTGATCTTTTCTCAAAAGCAGAGTGTGTTTCTTGTAAGGGGAGCTAGTGTTTGTTTCCCAGTCCTAAATGGAGTTGAATCACATGCAGTTTTTGATCCTATGAGCAAGAGTTGTTTTCTGTTAAGGAAAATCACTATTGCGCTCCCATTGCCACACACAGTGCAAAGAGGACTTGCGTTGTTCCCATCAAGTACAGTGTATTGGACTGAAGAGGAGCTACTGTTCTTGTCAGTTTCCTAAGCAGAGTTGAACTAGATATGGCCCGTGTGTGTAGGAAGCACAGTTCTTTTTTACTGTAAGCTCACTGATCGAACCCATAGGAAACACATTAGAGTAGAAGAGTGCCCTTTTCTCAAAAGCAGAGTGTTTTTCTTGTAAGGCAAGCTAGCGTTTGTTGCGCAGTCCTAAATGGAGTTGAATCACATGCAGTGTCTGGTCCTATGAGCAAGAGTTGTTTTCTGGTAAGTAGAGTCACTATTGCGCTGCCATTATCATACACAGGGCAAATAGCACTGGCGTCTGTTCCCAGCATGTACAGTGTATTGGACTGAAGAGGAGCTACTGTTCTTGTCAGTTTCCTAAGCAGAGTTGAACTAGATATATCCCGTGTGTGTAGGAAGCACAGTTCTTTTGATCTGAGCAAGCTCACTATTCTGGCCCTATAGGAAACACAGTAGAGTAGAAGAGTGCTCTTTTCTCAAAAGCAGAGTGATTTTCTTGTAAAGCGAGCTAGCGTTTGTTTCCCAGTCCTAAATGGAGTTGAATCACATGCAGTTTCTGGTCCTACAAGCAAGAGTAGTTTTCTGGTAAGAAGAGTCACTATTGTGCTCCCATTGTCATACACAGGGCAAATAGCACTGGCGTCTGTTCCCAGCAAGTACAGTGTATGGGACGGAAGAGCATCTACTGTTCTTGTCAGTTTCCTAAGCAGAATTGACCTAGATATGGCGCGTGTGTGTAGGAAGCACAGTTCTTTTGTTCTGAGCAAGCTCACTATTCTGGCCCTATAGGAAACACAGTAGAGTAGAAGAGTGCTCTTTTCTGAGAAGCAGAGTGTGTTTCTTGTAAGGCGAGCTAGCGTTTGTTTCCCAGTCCTAAATGGAGTTGAATCCCATGCAGTTTCTGGTCCTACGAGCAAGAGTTGTTTTCTGGTAAGAAGAGTCACTATTGCACTCCCATTGTCATACACAGGGCAAATAGCACTGGCGTCTGTTCCCAGCATGTACAGTGTATTGGACTGAAGAAGAGCTACTGTTCTTGTCAGTTTCCTAAGCAGAGTTGAATTAGATATAACCCGTGTGTGTAGGAAGCACAGTTCATTTGTTCTCAGAAAGCTAACTATTCTGGCCCTATAGGAAACACAGTAGAGTAGAAGACTGCTCTTTTCTGAAAATCAGAGTGTTTTTCTTGAAAAGCGAGCTAGCGTTTGTTTCCCAGTCCTAAATGGAGTTGAATCACATGCAGTTTCTGGTCCTCGAGCAAGAGTTGTTTTCTGGTAAGAAGAGTCACTATTGTGCTCCCATTGTCATACACAGGGCAAATAGCACTGGCGCCTGTTCCCAGCAAGTACAGTGTATGGGACGGAAGAGGATCTACTGTTCTTGTCAGTTTCCTAAGCAGAATTGAACTAGATATGGCCGTGTGTGTAGGAAGCACAATTCTTTTGTTCTGAGCAAGCTCACTGTTTTGGCCCTGTAGGAAACACAGTAGAGTAGAAGAGTGCTCTTTTCTCAAAAGCAGAGTGTGTTTCTTGTAAGGCTAGCTAGCGTTTGTTTCCCAGTCCTAAATGGAGTTGAATCACATGCAGTTTTTGGTCCTAAGAGCTAGAGTTATTTTCAGGTAAGGAAAGTCACTATTGAGCTCCCATTGCCATACATAGTGCAAATAGCACTCGCGTCTGTTCCCAGCAAGTACACTGTATTGGACTGAAGATTAGCTACTGTTCTTCTCTGTTTCCTAAGCAGAGTTGAACTAGATATGGCCCCTGTGTGTAGGAAGCACAGTTCTTTTTTTCTGAGCAAGCTCACTATTCTGGCCCAATAGGAAACACAGTAGAGTAGAAGAGTGCTCTTTTCTCAAAAGCAGAGTGTGTTTCTTGTAAGTCGAGCTAGCGTTTGGTTCCCAGTCCTAAATAGAGTTGAATCACATGCAGTTTCTGGTCCTACGAGCTAGAGTTGTTTTCTGGTAAGGAAAGTCACTATTGCGCTCCCATTGACATACACAGTGCAAATAGCACTCGCGGCAGTTCCCAGCAAGTACAGTGTATTGGACTGAAGAGGAGCTACTGTTCTTGTCAGTTTCCTAAGCAGAGTTGAACTAGATATGGCCCGTGTGTGTAGGAAGCACAGTTCTTTTGTTCTGAGCAAGCTCACTGTTCGGACCCCATAGGATACACTGTAGAGTAGAAGAGTGCTCTTTTCTCAAAAGAAGAGAGTGTTTCTTGTAAGGCGAGCTAGCGTTTGTTTCCCGTCCTAAAAGGAGTTGAATCACATGCAGTTTCTGGTCCTACGAGCAAGAGTTGTTTTCTGGTAAGAAGAGTCAATATTTCGCTCCCATTGCCATATACAGTGCAAATAGCACTCGCGTCTGTTCCCAGCAAGTACAGTGTATGGGACTGAAGAGGATCTACTGTTCTTGTCAGTTTCCTAAGCAAAATTGAACTAGATATGGCCGTGTGTGTAGGAAGCACAGTTCTTTTGTTCTGAGTAAGCTCACTGTTCTGGCCCTATAGGAAACACAGTAGAGTAGAAGAGTGATCTTTTCTCAAAAGCAGAGTTTGTTTCTTGTAAGGGGAGCTAGCGTTTGTTTCCCAGTCCTAAATGGAGTTGAATCACATGCAGTTTTTGATCCTATGAGCAAGAGTTGTTTTCTGTTAAGGAAAATCACTATTGTGCTCCCATTGCCACACACAGTGCAAAGAGGACTCGCGTCTGTTCCCATCAAGTACAGTGTATTGGACTGAAGAGGAGCTACTGTTCTTGTTAGTTTCCTAAGCAGAGTTGAACTAGATATGGCCCGTGTGCGTAGGAAGCACAGTTCTTTTTTACTGTAAGCTCACTGATCGAACCCATAGGAAACACATTAGAGTAGAAGAGTGCCCTTTTCTCAAAAGCAGAGTGTTTTTCTTGTAAGGCAAGCTAGCGTTTGTTGCGCAGTCCTAAATGGAGTTGAATCACATGCAGTTTCTGGTCCTACGAGCAAGAGTTTTTTTTCTGGTAAGAAGAGTCACTACTGAACTCTCATTGTCATACACAAGGCAAATAGCACTGGCGTCTGTTCCCAGCAAGTACAGTGTATTGGACTGAAGAGGAGCTACTGTTCTTGTCAGTTTCCTAAGCAGAGTTGAACTAGATATAGCCCGTGTGTGTAGGAAGCACAGTTCTTTTGTTCTGACAAGCTCACTATTCTGGCCCTATAGGAAACACAGTAGAGTAGAAGAGAGCTCTTTTCTCAAAAGCAGAGTGTTTTTCTTGTAAGGCGAGCTAGCGTTTGTTTCGCAGTCCTAAATGGAGTTGAATCACATTCAGTTTGTGGTCCTATGAGCAAGAGATATTTTCTGGTAAGAAGAGTCACTGTTGCGGTCCCATTGTCATACACATTGCAAATAGCACTAGCATCTTTCCCCTGCATGTACAGTGTATTGGACTGAAGAGGATCTACTGTTCTTGTCAGTTTCCTAACAGAATTGAACTGGATATGGCCCGTGTGTGTAGGAAGCACAGTTCTTTTGTTCTGAGCAAGCTCACTGTTCAGACCCCATAGGAATCACTGTAGAGTAGAAGAGTGCTCTTTTCTCAAAAGCAGAGTGTGTTTCTTGTAAGGCGAGCTAGCCTTTCTTTCGCAGTCCTAAATGGAGTTGAATCCCATGAAGTTTCTGGTCCTATGAGCAAGAGTTGTTTTCTGGTAAGAAGAGACACTATTGTGCTCCCATTGTCATACACAGGGCAAATAGCACTGGCGTCTGTTCCCAGCAAGTACAGTGTATGGGACGGAAGAGGATCTACTGTTCTTGTCAGTTTCCTAAGCAGAATTGACCTAGATATGGCCGTGTGTGTAGGAAGCACAGTTCTTTTGTTCTGAGCAAGCTCACTATTCTGGCCCTATAGGAAACACAGTAGAGTAGAAGAGTGCTCTTTTCTGAGAAGCAGAGTGTGTTTCTTGTAAGGCGAGCTAGCATTTGTTTCCCAGTCCTAAATGGAGTTGAATCCCATGAAGTTTCTGGTCCTACGAGCAAGAGTTGTTTTCTAGTAAGAAGAGTCACTATTGCACTCCCATTGTCATACACAGGGCAAATAGCACTGGCGTCTGTTCCCAGCATGTACAGTGTATTGGACTGAAGAGGAGCTTCTGTTCTTGTCAGTTTCCTAAGCAGAATTGAACTTGATATGGCCATGTGTGTAGGAAGCACAGTTCTTTTGTTCTGAGCAAGCTCACTCTTTTGGCCCTATAGGAAACACAGTAGAGTAGAAGAGTGCTCTCTTCTCAAAAGCACAGTGTCTTTCTTGTAAGGCGAGCTAGCGTTTGTTTCCCAGTCCTAAATTGAGTTGAATCACATGCAGTTTTTGGTCCTACGAGCTAGAGTTGTTTTCTGGTAAGGAAAGTCACTATTGCGCTCCCATTGACACACACAGTGCAAAGAGGACTCGCGTCTGTTCCCATCAAGTACAGTGTATTGGACTGAAGAGGAGCTACTGTTCTTGTCAGTTTCCTAAGCAGAGTTGAACTAGATATGGCCCGTGTGTGTAGGAAGCCCAGTTCTTTTGTACTGTAAGCTCTCTGATCGAACCCATAGGAAACAGAGTAGAGTAGAAGAGTGCTCTTTTCTCAAAAGCAGAGTGTGTTTCTTGTAAGTCGAGCTAGCATTTGTTTCCCAGTCCTAAATGGAGTTGAATCACATGCAGTTTCTAATCCTAAGAGCAAGAATTGTTTTCTGGTAAGAAGAGTCACTATTGCGCTCCCATTGTCATACACAGGGCAAATAGCACTGCCGTCTGTTCCCAGCATGTACAGTGTATTGGACTGAAGAGGATCTACTGTTCTTGTCAGTTTCCTAAGCAGAATTGAGCTAGATATAGCCCGTGTGTGTAGGAAGCACAGTTCTTTTGTTCTGAGCAAGCTCACTGTTTTGGCCCTATAGGAAACACATTAGAGTAGAAGAGTGCTCTTTTCTCAAAAGCACAGTGTGTTTCTTGTAAGGCGAGCTAGCGTTTGTTTCCCAGTCCTAAATGGAGTTGAATCACATGCAGTTTCTAATCCTAAGAGCAAGAATTGTTTTCTGGTAAGAGGAGTGACTGTTGCGCTCCCTTTGTCATACACAGGGCAAGTAGCACTGGCATCTGTTCCCAGCATGTACAGTGTATTGGATTGAAGAGGATCTACTGTTCTTGTCAGTTTCCTCAGCAGAATTGAACTAGATATGGCCGTGTGTGTAGGAAGCACAGTCCTTTTGTTCTGAGTAAGCTCACTGTTCTGGCCCTATAGGAAACACATTAGAGTAGAAGAGTGCTCTTTTCTCAAAAGCACAGTGTGTTTCTTGTAAGGCGAGCTAGCGTTTGTTTCCCAGTCCTAAATTGACTTGAATCACATGCAGTTTTTGGTCCTACGAGCTAGAGTTGTTTTCTGGTAAGGAAAGTCACTATTGCGCTCCCATTGACACACACAGTGCAAAGAGGACTCGCGTCTGTTCCCATCAAGTACAGTGTATTGGACTGAAGAGGAGCTACTGTTCTTGTCAGTTTCCTAAGCAGAGTTGAACTAGATATGGCCCGTGTGTGTAGGAAGCCCAGTTCTTTTGTACTGTAAGCTCCCTGATCGAACCCATAGGAAACAGAGTAGAGTAGAAGAGTGCTCTTTTCTCAAAAGCAGAGTGTGTTTCTTGTAAGTCGAGCTAGCATTTGTTTCCCAGTCCTAAATGGAGTTGAATCACATGCAGTTTCTAATCCTAAGAGCAAGAATTGTTTTCTGGTAAGAAGAGTCACTATTGCGCTCCCATTGTCATACACAGGGCAAATAGCACTGGAGTCTGTTCCCAGCATGTACAGTGTATTGGACTGAAGAGGATCTACTGTTCTTGTCAGTTTCCTAAGCAGAATTGAGCTAGATATAGCCCGTGTGTGAGGAAGCACAGTCCTTTTGTTCTGAGCAAGCTCACTGTTTTGGCCCTATAGGAAACACAGTAGAGTAGAAGAGTGCTCTTTTCTCAAAAGCAGAGTGTGTTTCTTGTGAGGCGAACTAGTGCTTGTTTCGCAGTCTGAAATTGAGTTGAATCCCATGCAGTTTCTGGTCCTACGAGCAAGAGATGTTAACTGGTAAGAAGAGTCACTATTGCGCTCCCATTGCCATATACAGTGCAAATAGCTCTCGTGTCTGTTCCCAGCAAGTACAGTGTATTGGACTGAAGAGGAGCTACTGTTCTTGTCAGTTTCATAAGCGGAGTTAAACTAGATATGGCCCGTGTGTGTAGGAAGCACAGTTCTTTTGTTCTGAGCAAGCTCACTGTTCGAACTCATAGTAAACACAGTAGATTAGAATTGTGCTCTTTTCTCAAAAGCATAGTGTGTTTCTTATAAGGCGAGCTAGCATTTGTTTCCCAGTCCTAAATGGAGTTGAATCACATGCAGTTTCTGGTCCTACGAGCAAGAGTTGTTTTCTGGTAAGAGGAGTGACTGTTGCGCTCCCTTTGTCATACAAAGGGCAAATAGCACTGGCATCTGTTCCCAGCATGTACAGTGTATTGGATTGAAGAGGATCTACTGTTCTTGTCAGTTTCCTCAGCAGAATTGAACTAGATATCGTCGTGTGTGTAGGAAGCACAATTCTTTTGTTCTGAGCAAGCTCACTGTTTTGGCCCTGTAGGAAACACAGTAGAGTAGAAGAGTGCTCTTTTCTGAGAAGCAGAGTGTGTTTCTTGTAAGGCTAGCTAGCATTTGTTTCCCAGTCCTAAATGGAGTTGAATCACATGCAGTTTTTGGTCCTAAGAGCTAGAGTTATTTTCAGGTAAGGAAAATCACTATTGAGCTCCCATTGCCATACATAGTGCAAATAGCACTCGCGTCTGTTCCCAGCAAGTACACTGTATTGGACTGAAGATGAGCTACCTTTCTTCTCTGTTTCCTAAGCAGAGTTGAACTAGATATGGCCCCTGTGTGTAGGAAGCACAGTTCTTTTTTTCTGAGCAAGCTCACTATTCTGGCCCTATAGGAAACACAGTAGAGTAGAAGAGTGCTCTTTTCTCAAAAGCAGAGTGTGTTTCTTGTAAGTCGAGCTAGCGTTTGGTTCCCAGTCCTAAATAGAGTTGAATCACATGCAGTTTCTGGTCCTACGAGCTAGAGTTGTTTTCTGGTAAGGAAAGTCACTATTGCGCTCCCATTGACATACACAGTGCAAATAGCACTCGCGTCAGTTCCCAGCAAGTACAGTGTATTGGACTGAAGAGGAGCTACTGTTCTTGTCAGTTTCCTAAGCAGAGTTGAACTAGATATGGCCCGTGTGTGTAGGAAGCACAGTTCTTTTGTTCTGAGCAAGCTCACTGTTCGGACCCCATAGGATACACTGTAGAGTAGAAGAGTGCTCTTTTCTCAAAAGAAGAGAGTGTTTCTTGTAAGGCGAGCTAGCGTTTGTTTCCCGTCCTAAAAGGAGTTGAATCACATGCAGTTTCTGGTCCTACGAGCAAGAGTTGTTTTCTGGTAAGAAGAGTCAATATTTCGCTCCCATTGCCATATACAGTGCAAATAGCACTCGCGTCTGTTCCCAGCAAGTACAGTGTATGGGACTGAAGAGGATCTACTGTTCTTGTCAGTTTCCTAAGCAAAATTGAACTAGATATGGCCGTGTGTGTAGGAAGCACAGTTCTTTTGTTCTGAGTAAGCTCACTGTTCTGGCCCTATAGGAAACACAGTAGAGTAGAAGAGTGATCTTTTCTCAAAAGCAGAGTTTGTTTCTTGTAAGGGGAGCTAGCGTTTGTTTCCCAGTCCTAAATGGAGTTGAATCACATGCAGTTTTTGATCCTATGAGCAAGAGTTGTTTTCTGTTAAGGAAAATCACTATTGTGCTCCCATTGCCACACACAGTGCAAAGAGGACTCGCGTCTGTTCCCATCAAGTACAGTGTATTGGACTGAAGAGGAGCTACTGTTCTTGTTAGTTTCCTAAGCAGAGTTGAACTAGATATGGCACGTGTGTGTAGGAAGCACAGTTCTTTTTTACTGTAAGCTCACTGATCGAACCCATAGGAAACACATTAGAGTAGAGGAGTGCCCTTTTCTCAAAAGCAGAGTGTTTTTCTTGTAAGGCAAGCTAGCGTTTGTTGCGCAGTCCTAAATGGAGTTGAATCACATGCAGTTTCTGGTCCTACGAGCAAGAGTTTTTTTTTTCTGGTAAGAAGAGTCACTACTGAACTCTCATTGTCATACACAAGGCAAATAGCACTGGCGTCTGTTCCCAGCAAGTACAGTGTATTGGACTGAAGAGGAGCTACTGTTCTTGTCAGTTTCCTAAGCAGAGTTGAACTAGATATAGCCCGTGTGTGTAGGAAGCACAGTTCTTTTGTTCTGACAAGCTCACTATTCTGGCCCTATAGGAAACACAGTAGAGTAGAAGAGAGCTCTTTTCTCAAAAGCACAGTGTTTTTCTTGTAAGGCGAGCTAGCGTTTATTTCGCAGTCCTAAATGGAGTTGAAACACATTCAGTTTGTGGTCCTATGAGCAAGAGATATTTTCTGGTAAGAAGAGTCCCTATTGCGGTCCCATTGTCATACACATTGCAAATAGCACTAGCATCTTTCCCCTGCATGTACAGTGTATTGGACTGAAGAGGATCTACTGTTCTTGTCAGTTTCCTAAGCAGAATTGAACTGGATATGGCCCGTGTGTGTAGGAAGCACAGTTCTTTTGTTCTGAGCAAGCTCACTGTTCAGACCCCATAGGAATCACTGTAGAGTAGAAGAGTGCTCTTTTCTCAAAAGCAGAGTGTGTTTCTTGTAAGGCGAGCTATCCTTTCTTTCGCAGTCCTAAATGGAGTTGAATCCCATGAAGTTTCTGGTCCTACGAGCAAGAGTTGTTTTCTGGTAAGAAGAGTCACTATTGTGCTCCCATTGTCATACACAGGGCAAATAGCTCTGGCGTCTGTTCCCAGCAAGTACAGTGTATGGGACGGAAGAGGATCTACTGTTCTTGTCAGTTTCCTAAGCAGAATTGACCTAGATATGGCCGTGTGTGTAGGAAGCACAGTTCTTTTGTTCTGAGCAAGCTCACTATTCTGGCCCTATAGGAAACACAGTAGAGTAGAAGAGTGCTCTTTTCTGAGAAGCAGAGTGTGTTTCTTGTAAGGCGAGCTAGCGTTTGTTTCCCAGTCCTAAATGGAGTTGAATCCCATGCAGTTTCTGGTCCTACGAGCAAGAGTTGTTTTCTGGTAAGAGGAGTGACTGTTGCGCTCCCTTTGTCATACACAGGACAAATAGCACTGGCATCTGTTCCCAGCATGTACAGTGTATTGGATTGAAGAGGATCTACTGTTCTTGTCAGTTTCCTAAGCAGAATTGAGCTAGATATAGCCCGTGTGTGTAGGAAGCACAGTTCTTTTGTTCTGAGCAAGCTCACTGTTTTGGCCCTATAGGAAACACAGTAGAGTAGAAGAGTGCTCTTTTCTCAAAAGCAGAGTGTGTTTCTTGTAAGGGGAACTAGTGCTTGTTTCCCAGTCTGAAATGGAGTTGAATCCCATGCAGTTTCTGGTCCTACGAGCAAGAGATGTTAACTGGTAAGAAGAGTCACTATTGTGCTCCCATTGCCATATACAGTGCAAATAGCTCTCGTGTCTGTTCCCAGCAAGTACAGTGTATTGGACTGAAGA